>NC_136500.1:58100462-58190462 GCF_053919585.1 Euprymna scolopes
TTATTTGCGTTGACTGGACTCTTTTCATGCATATTGAAAAAAAAAGTTTTACTTTTTATGAATATTAAAAGAAAAAAGTTACTAAACATTTATTAATTTCTCACTTTTACAAACATTTTTAATTTACTTGAGCGGATAATTTTTTGGTAAATATTTACATTTAGGTCAACCTTCACAATTTTCTTTTTGAATGACGACTTTTATTGATAAATAAATCTACTTCTCTGCAACTGACACTGAACCCCTCTTTTTTTAATAGTATTTGCGGGTGGATATGCTGACAACAAATATCAGTTAAATTTTGCAAATATTTTTTCACCCCCCCCCCAATCATGTTTATTCCGAAAGCTGTTCTTAACATGGGGAGGTTGTAGGTGTTTATAAGGTGAACCTAATCTAAAAAAATAAAAATAAAAAAATACCATTTTTTTTAAAAAGAATATTAAAATAATTTCTCACTTTTACAAACATTTTTACATGCGCACATAAACAACTATTTTTTATTAACTTTTTTCATTTAAAAACTAGTAAATTTCAATGAATAGAATAATAAATCATTTATCATTAGTATGTGTTTTTGATTTTATGTTGAATGAAACTTTTTTTTTCATTACAACAATAATGAACCAATTTAAATCTTCTGGCATGCGTTTAAGGGTTACGAAATTATCAATAAATCGTTTAGTTACTGTCTATTAAAATGAAAATAATTTTCTCACCTTAGGTTTATATATCACCAATTGAAGATAAAAGATCAATAAATAAAATCTAATTTAAAACAAAAAAAAAGAGTTTTGTGCAAATTTACATGTAAAGTCAAAAGTTTAAAACCTTTTTTCAAAAAAAAACAAAAAACGTTGATTTTTTAAGTGGAACCTCATAATTTGAAAATATCGTCCAGTAAATATTGGACACTTACAATACTTTTTTCTATTTCATTCAATTTTTTTTTCTTTTTTTAGATATTTAGAAGAAATAAAATATTTTAAATCAAAAACTCATGTATTTCTTTAAGAGAATAAAAAAAATGGAAAATTTGTCGAGGTTTTTTTTTATAAAAGTAAATTTACTTAAGAGTGAAATGTGATCATTTTCAAGTACGGTGACCCGTATTGACTAACTTCGTTGTTGACAGCAAACATGTCATAAATACAAACGGGAGATAAGGCACATGTCAGAAATAATTAATTAGGCTTCCGTATTTGTCAATTGAAAGAAAGGAAAACAAATCCGCTCTGTGAACATTTGAGATTAGAATTTAAAATCGCGGTCTTTTCGGATGCTTGCTTAAAAATTATTGAAAAAGTACATGGAATATAAAAATAAATATGGACAAATTCTTATAAATGAAGAATAGAAGAACCCATTGATTAGTATATTTTATAGGTAAGTGTTTTTTTTTTAATTTATATATATTTATTATATTTGGAGTAAGTTAAAATTCGTTGAATTTCTTGAAATCTTTTTTAAAGAAAACCGATTTAAAACAAAAATATTGCATATTTTTCCATTAAAACTTATTATTTTAAAATTTGGTCTTTGCTCCTTTTATTGAAAAAAAATAGGGTTTAAATTACATTTTTCAAGTCGTTATAAGCTTCGAAAGATAGTGAGTCTAATTATTCAAATGTTTATCACTCATTTTTAATGGCGACATCTGACACTGCTAGCGGTACTATTCTAACACTAATACACATAAGGGTTTTTAATCCTTGCAATATTAAATCTGCATATTACACACACACACACACACACACACACACACACACACGCACACACACTAATATTTCATCTGTCATTTGTAGAAACGTGAAACCGAGCTAATATTTACATTGGCCCCACAATGTTTTGGATAATGCATTTTCCATTCATCTCCATTAATAAAATCTACACGGCAGAAGGAATGTAGAAGTTTAAGAAGGATCTTTTTTACCATAGCAAAATATCTTCAGGTTTCTGATACTTTCATAGCTCTTGTACATAATCAATATAGAAAGTGAGCAATTGAGGGGGTGGGGAGGGTGTCTCCGGAATGCATACATCAGAAAAACATATGTTGACAGAGGTAAGAATTCCGGTTAGGGCCACGTGGATATTGACAGGAAGAAGCCCTTCTCATGTATCTCCTCTTTTCGTAACATTTTAACGTCTACATAGAATGATCTGAATAATTGACCTTTCACAACCTTGTTAAAATATGACTTACTAGCTGTATTTACCCGGCTTCACCCGGGATTCAATGAAGTTATTTTAGTGTTCAATTTTTATTTGTTGTTTATTTTTGCGTGGTAGTTCTTGTAAACTAAGCACAGAGATGCAACACCATAGTGATGCGACAGGGGTAAGAGCTTGGCAGACACTCCGGGACCTATTAGGTTAGAGACTTTTTTTTTGTACCATGTCCAAGAGGGAGGGCCTAGTGGTTGATGCACCAGCCCATATGTGGCAACAATACTCCGTGCATGGACGAACGGGGGGGCTTTGTAAGATTTAGCATACTGGTAGGTTGAAATGTTTTCAAGCCCATGTGAGGGAGCCCATTTTCTTAAGATGGGTGTTGGGGTTGTAGCAAAGTATTTGTTCACTTGACATTTAAATTTCTACATGTTGATACATTTTAAGAAACAAGGAATTCTAAGGGCATCAGTCGAAAGAAATAAATAATTAGAGCAGAAAGTTTTCCAACATTTTGAGAGTTCTAAAAAAAAAAGGAGTGGGATTTTGCTACTTGACATGCTGGGGACATTTACTATGAGGTATATACAAGAGCAGTAAGCACAGAGATACATCATTGCAACGATAAGACAGAGGCTGGAGCTTGGCAGACATAAGACCTAGTAGGTTAGTTTTTTGGTTTGTTTGCTTTTTTGTGTGCCTTGAAAGGGAAAGACTAGTGGTCAGTGCACTTTTAGATGTGGCAACAATATTCCATGTTTTAAAACTCATAAAAAATAAATGTAAGTTGTATGGTACGCAATTTTTCAATTTAAAATATTTATTATTTCATAGACCAAATTTCTATGAACAGAGTGCCTTTCCAAGAACCTCCTATCTGTAGAACACATTACCATGGTACTGCTTCTCTGAAGATTACATGGTCATCATCAAATCCACCATCAATAGATACTTGTCATAAATAGTCTTCATATCTAATCAAATTTTGTCCATTTAATTATTTTCAATCTTCTCACAATATTCTTTATCATTCAACTGATAATACATCTCCCTCATTATCCTCTTAAATGGTTCTTAGCCTTGATATTTAATTAAATAAAAACAAATTAAGATTTAAATATTTTTTTTATTTTATCTCTATACATAAAATTCCTTATGAGCATAGGTTTATATATTTAAATGTATGGGATTCACTCCTACACTAACCGATCATTATGAATTTTAGAACATAGCTACTAGACGTAAGGTGTCTTAATGTGCGCTATATTTATTTCTGGTTTCATGCAAACTTCAAATACCCCTTATTTTTATGAAACTTTTACAATAAATAGTAGTCATCAATCAATAAATATTCCACAAATTGCAGTTTTTGTGATTATTTAAAAGGGTTTTATGGGGCCTAATATGGGTATAACCTCACATTTGAATATTGGAACATTTCAGATTAGAATAAGGACCCTAGTTATAAAATTTAGTATCATTATATTTTGATTTTTAGTCTTTGTAAAAGGTACACAAAAGTGCTATAAAAATCTCTTGTTTAGGGAATAAACTTTACTTGTCCTGGGACTGGTATTCTACTAGTTCTGTTGCCATTCTTTTAAATAAACAGATGTATGTGAATTATAAATTATGATGGTTAAAATCTTTCCTGCTGATCTTTGCATCTTTAGTCATTTTAGACGGTTTTCATCTGCTGCTGTCTGCTCAGCTGACTGCAGATTTAGCTCAGGATTTTGGTGATTGGTCCAGGTTTCATCCATTGTCACATTTTGATGCAAAATGTTATGTTGTGTGGAAACGGTTGCAAACAACGTTTGAAATCTTTGACACATAGCTGTTTTTGATCGACTGTGAGAAAACGCAGCACTTTTAACACCACTTTCCCACAAACAAATATTGATGCAAAATGATGAATACACTATCTCCTTATTTCTATCTTTACGAAATTTCAATTCACAATCTGTCAAAATAAGTTTCTGGACATTTTTATATTTTCCGGGACAACTGTAGAATTTGGATGACCTGAGCATTCAGCAATATTTGGGCCTGTACGATCGTGTTTAATGCCCACATACTACTTCTTAACCAATGTTTCTAGTAAATCAGGGTTCGAGTAACACTTATCAAGACATTGCTTGAACAGTATTTTTCCATATCAGAAAGCAGTGTTTGTCAACACACAAAATTTAGATTTTTCTATTGTTTGCGACAATTTGCAATGGTAGATTCACTTAAATAACTGTAATTTGCAAACTTAATTTGATTGGGCTCAATTTTCGACACATATTTGAAGGTTAGTACTTTAATAAGAATCTATCTGATTTTGATAGTGGCGCCATCTGTATGTCAGGCACGAGATTATTGAGTGATGTGCTACTGAACACAATAAATCCGATAGTATTTGAATATGGACCACTTTATTATTCTATATAAATAAAACAGATGTATGCATGCATGTCTGTGAAAATATTTAACCGATAAACTCTTAAATTATTGGTTACATAACACTGAAATTAACAGGAAATGGTAATCATACGTTAAGGATGGCTTATAATTAGTAAAATATTTGTTTAGATGGATGAATAATGCATACAGAAATATGTTGGCAAGTTTAAATGCAAAACGTTCGTTTCAACTTGCTGACATATTTCTATTACTTTTGTACATGCGCGAATTCATTCCTAGTTTGAAATGATTCAATTTTAAATCTTTCTTATCTATCTGTCGTTAGCTTAAATGGTCAGGAACATGACCAGAGTGCTGAATATTTTGGTTTCGATTCTAGCTGATGCCATTCAAGTCATTTTTTTTTTTTTTTTTTTTAAATCAGTATCATGTATTAGGTGCAATATAATATTCAATAGAAAATTGTCTCTGTAATAATAAATCCGAAATCTGCATGAATTAAAATATATTTAAGCGTATTTTACGACCCGGCAAGGCTGGGCGCCCCCATCCCTCCCCATTAGTTTTGTAATAAAAATGAACTTGTAACACCTTCAATAAAGTATATTTTAAAAACTGAAATGTTACGTTTTATATATTATTATACCTACCCCCACCACCTTCAATTTATGTAAAATGCTTTCCGTATAAATAATTGAATCTGTTAAGTATATCATAACTAACAATAAATAAGTATGATATATAATATTGTATGTATCAATTTTCTGTGTTTATTCTAATAATGCTCAATATCTTTTTATTTAGAAAACCATTCTTAACATGCAGGGAGAAGAAGGCTTTGTTAACTATTTTATACTTTCACCATATAATTTAATAAATTAATAAAGTTGGGAAACTGAAACTCTCGCCGGAAGTTATATCACAAAGAAATTTTAATTACGAAGACTACATCTGAGCCAATTTCGTTTGTAGCTGATTTATTTCTAAATTGATGGCATTTTAGGCAGTTATGAAAATATATGGCAATTAAGCTACACATCCTTGAGGATGAAACATGGAAGATTCTGTGTAGCTTAATTACCACATATTTTCATAACTTGTATTAGTAACTGTTTTATACATACACACTTCTAATATAAGATAATATATTATTATTGGTTTTAGTATTTACTTCAGCAGTGATCAGTTTATGACTAAGGATCTAAAAGACTATAATTATAGTGCGCTATACACAAAAGTTTTGTTTCATTTCCAACAAAGGAATTTATCAGGTAAGATTTTTAATTCTATCATCCCTTTTCAAACAATTTTTTTACTCGAATAGTTAAAATTACTCATTTTTTATTGCCTAAATATTACACACATTCTCCCACTCCAATCAATCAGCACCATACGATTTTTTTAAACTGGTTTAAACATGTCGTTAGTATTGGTTTCCCTGATTAATTTTTGAATCTGATACTTATAGAAGTCTGTGAAGGTTGCCAACATCTTTAAGTGAAAGTCCAGATTATTATCCCCTTTACTTTACCAATGTTGCATCCACGTGCCTGTTTTACGAGTGTTTTAATAGAATGGGATCCGACAAACTTGTAGCACTTGTTCCCTCTGGGCATAAATACCCTAACCAGATATGCTGTAAAATCCTACCCCTTAACTGTATAGATTCGTAGGTGCTGGAAAGCATTCTACTCTCATAGTTTATTTCTTTGAATTGCTTTTAGAATTTTCTCCCGGTTTCTTGCTTCCCTGACTATACTGACATTCAAAAGTTTAATTGCAATGTAAACAGACATCTCGTTGCTCATCTCCTTACATAGTATCTCTGTAGATATGGTCCTAAATAGCAGTGTCTTGTGTCCAAGTAACACTGTGCCCTGAAAAAAGGTAAAAATAAAAATTTATTTCATCACCAAGCTCTTTTACAAGTAGGTTAAGTGTTTTTTTCTTATCATCTATGGTAGTTATTTTTAGGTTCATTTTTCCTCAGTGAATTATTATAATGGTGATTTATTTAGTAGTTATCTCAAAGTAAAGTTTATTTGGTATCTACAGTTTGTAGCAATTTCGCTTTTTTGATTTAGTAGATTTATTTTTGTATTTATTATTTTTTTAATCTTTAAACTTCAAAATTTCTAGTTTCTTCACTCAGATCTACATGAATTACCTAAAAAATTACATATCTTAACCCATCTTTGGATTTTCCATTCAAATATTGGAGATTATCTGCTATCCATTAAGTGTTAAAAATGGTTAGCGATACTTTTGTGATTATAATTTAGTTTCTTATTGTTTATTCAAATGACATTCCACCGATAGTGTGTGCATATATATATAAAAAAAAAAAAATTGAATAAACAGAAAAAACTGTTTTTAGAACATGTTAAAAATGCAAAATCTATATAATTATAAAACTTAGATCAGCTTGCTTGCTTGGGCATTTAAACCGTCCATTCGGTTTCTGACTTCCAGTTTAAAAAAATTCGTCTGCTTACCTGCATATATATAAAAAAATTGAATAAACAGAAAAAACTGTTTTTAGAACATGTTAAAAATGCAAAATCTATATAATTATAAAACTTAGATCAGCTTGCTTGCTTGGGCATTTAAACCGTCCATCCGGTTTCTGACTTCCGGTTAAAAAAAATTCCTCTGCTTACCTGTTTCATGGCTGCCCTTAAGTTATATATTAAAAGTCACTGCTGCTAATCAAAACATACACAAGGTCAACAATATATTTTTGTTTTAACTTATTTTAATGTGTTTTCCTTACAAATAAATGTAATTTAACTCAGTTCAGTTAAAAAAAAACACTGATTTAAATATAAATATACAATATATAACTAAAATCAGATTTATAGCCATATTTATTGCTTTTAGTAGCGCTCTTGTGGATTTTGATGATTTTTTTTTTTTGCAGGCCTTACTAATTATTTTCTCTACAAGGAGGGGGGTAGAAACTTGGTTTTAGTAGTGATTTTAGCAGTGCCTCCTTAATTTTAATTAGTGCTTGCAGTAGTACTCTGGAGACTTCCTGAGTTTTATTTTATTTTACTCGTCACTTAAAATGTTTTCTCAAGACAATAAAAGAGAAAATAATCTCAAAATCACTTTTTATTTTGAACATTTTTTATCTTACTCTTTAAGGGCCAACCGGTAGACTAGTATTTTATTAAAAGGAGGAAAAATACGATTAAATTTCTTGTTTTATTTTTGCTTTTTTGTAAAATTGACATATTTCTGATATATTTTGGACTGTAACAAGTTCATCTTCAAAGAGTAAAAGGGTTCTGTTGCCTGTTTTTGATCCTTGCAAGTAAAATCCTTGTGATAAGTCCAAGGAGTGTTGCTGTTATTGTTGTTGTTGAAAACTCACGAGGTATATGGAACTCTCTCGTGATTTTTTTCCTTCCTTCTCTTAATAAAATATTTTGCATTTTTAACGTGTTCTAAAATCAGTTTTATCTGTTTATTCCATGTTTTTAAATTCTTAATATGCTTTCAAAAGCTATAATACCAATTTATAATATATGTATAACGTTTTCTAAATAAAGCATGACGACATGTGTTTTGAATTCGATTATTTTTTTGGCGGGTGGATTCCTAAAACACTACAATAAGTGTTTTTATGCATGTTTTTTTTTTTGTTTCTGTTTTTTTTTTTTTTTTTTTTTTTTTTTCAGACTAAATATTTCCATTTCCTATTATCTTCATTTTCCTTCTCAAAATCTTTTTTTCATTCCATATAAAAAAAAAACTTTCTAACAATATTTTAAAGAACATCCGTTTGCCTCTGAGGAGTTGTTTAGTAAGCTTGCGCTATTCAACGAAACACGTGTAAGACATATTTCATAAAAAATTAAATAAAAAATTACGAGTGAATTCAATACATCTTCTGGTTTGGGGATGATAACTAATGATGTATATCAACGACTATAAAATTCCACCGGATCTAAGAAACTAAATTTCCTACTCAAGCTCCAAATGTAAAAACAATCCTGCCTCCTTGGATGTGAGTATCTCCATGTATATTGATGTTGTAGTCAGGTAGTCTTCATGCATAAAGACCTTAATGTAGGACGAAATAAATTATCTTGTCAAACTAAAATATTGTTTTGAGTTAATTGAATTATAACTTATATACAGTTATATACATGCAGACTGTCTCAAAATTACCATTTTGAAATAGAAACTATTATCAAAATGGATGTGTGTTTTCGAACATTTCAATTTTCAAAGTTTTCAATTTAATGCTAACTAGCAATTCTATAGCAATTCATTATTTTAATTTTGATAGTTATTTCCTCTGATGAAAAATCCTTATTTTTGAAACTCCATAGAATATATTCTTTGTTTTGGGGATTTCGGTGAATTAATAAACGATGTAAATTTTTATCTTTCATCATTTTATTGTCATATATAGTTATCCATAGGCAAGACTGATTCGCTGTATCACAAGTTAATAGTCAACAGTTCTACTCTTAGACTATAAGATGACCGGTATTCATAAATTATATCTTCAATGTCTTTATATAAACATTGACCGTCACTTTATATATATATGTAATTTGCTGTTCAGATTTTCAATAGTGTATATTGTATTATACATATGGGTATTGTGGAAATTTATTTCCTCAAAAGATAAAAAATCATTAAAGAAAATACAAGATGGTTTCATTTAATTAATTTTTCTAATTCCTTGATTTATAGTCTATTCAGTATGAAGTCACGTGTCTCGCTCTACTGTTGTGTGCCGTGGATTTGTTTTCCTTTGTCTTTTCTTATCATAGTCATATCGGCATCTCTTATGCATTGGTGGTTGCCGAGAGGGTGTGCACGGGCTCTCAAATGTAAAATGTCTAAAAATTGGCTAAAAACATGAATTTCTTCACCCTCAACTGGGCACTATTCTACAAAAAGGGGTCGCTTTTTTTTGTCGATATTTTCAAAAGTCATCTCTTCTTTCGATTGTCTAGCCTTAATTAAAACCTACGTCACTTCCGGTTTGACGGTGGTCGTTACAGCAAAGACGTCACGTTTTTTCCCCCATTCTTTTCCTCCTTCATGGTACGGGTTCCAGCCTGCCTTCCTACTACCACTTTTTTTTTTTTGCTCAACATACACCTCCAAACACCCCGGGCAACGCCGGGCTGAAATGCTAGTATCTATAAAAGTGAAAATGTCTGTCTGTATACATTTCCCTACCAAATAACTGACAATTTTCGGTCTACAGACTCAAAATTTTAGATACGGAATATTGGGAATTGGGAAAATCTTTTTAATCGGTTTTTGGCCAGAAATTTAACTGTTAAGGGGTCAAAATTAACAATTTGACCTTTGAGAACTCTACCAAACTCCTCCGCCAATTTTAGGTCTAAACACTTGAAATTTTAGATGTACGTTCCTTGGACATGGGCCTAACTTGATAATTTAATTTGAGCCCAGAATAATAAATGTTAAGGGGTCATAATTGGGGTCAAAGTTTTTAAAACAAAATTAATCTCTGCGGTTTCAAGCAAATTACTCAGACAATTTTTGCTCTAAACATTTGAAATTTTACATAGTGTATTCAGACATAGGACAAGCTTCTTTTTTTTTTTTTTGCTAAAAATTTGGCTTCCAAGGGGTCAAAGTCCAAAACATTTTACCTTTGCGGTCTCTAGCAAACTATTAAGCCAATTTTTGGTCTAAACATTTTAAATTTTACGCAAAGTGTATTCAGACATACGACAAGCTTTTTACTCAGTTTTTGGGCGAAAATTTGGCTGGCAAAAGGTCAAAGTTTACAGAGCTGACCTTTAAAAACTCTACCAAACTCCTCCGCGAATTTTAGGTCTAAACACTTGAAATTTTAGATGTGGGTTACTTGGATATGGGTCCAACGATTTAATATAATTTGAGCTCAAAACAAATGTTAAAGAGTCAAAATTGGGGTCAAAGTTAAAAATATTCGACCTCTGCGGTCTCTACCAATATTTTTCTATGGTAGTTAAGGAGGACTATTATATAGAAAGGCATTACCATACTTATTCACACATTTTAATATCCACATAAGTTAGGAACAGTACATGGGCCCCGAGTAAAGCCGGGCAGATTTGCTAGTTTTTATTAAAATTGCTTCTTGTTTCCATATCAATATGATCACTTTAATGCCCTTTTATGAATTTTAAAATTAAAATATAATATCGAACTTCATGTCTAAAATTCTTATTCCAATTTTCATCAACATTAATTACATGGTTTTGATTCAAAGAAAAGTTAAAATTAAGACTTAAGCTTAAGGTGTTTTAAGAATTAATTCAAATTTAGAGAATCTTGTTTGATTTTAGTCTAAAATTCTGGATCAAACTCAATGCAAAGCTGATATATTTGAATTTTCAAATGGGAGATTGTGTCCATATTATGCCCCCTAAAAACTATTTAAAATACACTGGAATCAAAATCCTGTAATGAATTTTGATTCTTAATTTTGATTTTTGTCAGGAAATATAAAAGTGGTGCCAAACTTCTGCCTGAGATTTTTATCCGTCTAGTGACAGATATTATTTGTGTGTATGTGTGTGTCTTCTAGTGTGTGCGTATATATTCTAGTATGTGTTATATTCTTCTAATATGTGTGTGTGTGTATATATATATATATATATATATATATACTGTATAATCACGTTGACACACCAATTCTCGTCACATCACCGAAGTTAAGCAACACTGAGCTTGGCTAGTACCAGATGGGTGACCATTTGGGAATTCTAGGCATTGTATTTGCCCTCTGCTTATCTCGGCATTGTTTTTAGTTGTCCTGACCCTCCACTTGCCATTGGTAGTTAACAAGTGTGATTGGAGATGGCGCAACTCTTGCCGCAAAAATTGCACGCACATGCACCCTTACAGTGGGTATCCATAGTCTGTCAATACTGAAGGAAGCTACTATATATGTGTGTGTAAGTATAATGAGAGAAAAAAATTGTTTTTAAAAAGAAATACTGATCTACAGAAGCAAATTTTGCTAAAATAAATGCGAATGTTTGAGTTTGCAGTGAAAGAAAAAAAAAATGAAGTCCTGTAAGACATTGTCCAGTTATACAGAGAGAGAGGGGGGGGGAGTGAGAGACACATTTTTTTTTAATCTCTCCCCATTCCCTCTTTCAACTAGTTTTGGCCCAGTGCCAATAACTCAGAAGAGAGAGAGAAACATTGATGTAAAATAAAAAGTCATAAGAATTGGAAGAAATACCATCAACTTGTGTAAATAGTCACAACAGCAAGATGATAGGATATATATATATATATATATATACATACATATATATATATGTATGCACGCACACACTAAATGACTAAAAAAAAAACTGCTTTTCGAAACAGTGTACCATTAGGAGAGCGGTTAAACGCATTCTTATACTAATCTTTATTTAATGGCTGAATGGACATTAGGACTTTGAAAAGTAGTTGCTTTTTGCTTTTGTTAATAATAAACAGAAAATAAAATATGGAAAATAAAAATAGATTCTTCATCTACTTGAGAATTTGGCATCTGTTGGAGGGTTGGGCAGAATATTTTCCAATTAAGATGGCAAAATACACTTGATGCTTCAAAATTTATACAAAGCTAACGAGTAGTATACCTTTATTGATAAATAACAGCTTTTAAAAAATAAAAAGAACAAGAAAACTGCCAAGTTTTGGAAGGAGTTAGCTAAAAAAGAGAAAATGGTTAACGATATGCGCTGTAAAACTGGGTGCTCCAAGTTCGAATCCAGTTCGCTTCATAGAAACTCTTACCTAAACTTGTACATGATCGTATGTATAAACTCGTGAAGAGGAGATTAATCTATAAAAGCCACATTTTTAATGATAACGACAATTGTACGCTATCTCAGAATAGAATTTCCATATTTAGTAAAAATTGTAATAGCTTTAAAAATATTCATAAGTTTTAAGGGTTTAAATTATTTTTCTTTTAATATTTAGCTTTTTATTTTTCGTATATAAAACATTGCGTTTCAAAATTTGCTGTAATCCCATGAAAATGGCATTAGGCAGCAGTTTTTAAATAAACTTTGAAAACTCCTTTCATAGAAACTTCATCAGAGAATGCGTTCGAAACGAGTTTAATCTGAAAACAAAATAGGCAAAATAAAACACGTTAATATTATTAATCGATACTACTGTTAATAAGTTATTTTGTTCGTTTCGTTTTCCGATTAAATGGATTATTTAACATCTTATTCTGTGATAAAAATTTCATAAAAGGAATTTCCAAGGAGATTATCAATCATTTAAAAATGACTTCTTTTCATGTATGTATACATCTTTGTAAATATAAATTCCATTGAGAATGCCGAAATGATAATGTAATTAAAACATTTTGGATTATATATATCACTAAAGAGATATTTTCATGTTTGTAGATATTTTCATGTATGTGTTATGAGCTTGTGACGACAGACTTGAGAGATATTCCTTGGATTAATCTTGCCAACATCAAAGAGAATGCATTTTCCTGTCTGGAATTAAAAAAAAATCATTTTACCCAATGGACGAAATTTTGTATGAGATATTACCCTCTTTCTGGTTAGACCTTCTAAGCCATTGGACATGCTCTGATTGGCTTTCACAAGTTATTGTGGACTGGTAAATGTCCGGAAGAAAAGACACAACTCTGTATTTAATAGAAACGAATTATATTGAACAGAAAAGCAAACACAACAAATGAAAAGAGTGGTTATACGTCTGTTCGGCTGCCAAGTGTGCATAACTTGTGCATAATGCTGGTTTTTATAGTAAGACGAAGAGTTCATTATTATCCATCTGACATGTCCATCAGGGACTTTCTGATACTTTCAGAGCACTATAATCAAACTGTTTCTTAACTATTGTCTTTTTTTTTTTTTTTTCCTATTTATTGCGACCCTCTGTGTGTCTACACAAGATAACACAACACACAAAATGGCGACCACCTGCGTGGGAAAGATACAAGAATACGTCATCGCTAAAAAAAAAGTAATTTAAAATATAACGTCAAATATTCGTATTTTTCACTCTGATTTCCAAACAGAAATTTGTCTGGCTGGTTTTTGTTTCGCAACAATGACAGTAACATAGATAACAGACAGGATATCAGGTGATTTCTTGATAAAAAAAAAAAAAAGAATTTAGACGTTAATGAAAAGTCCCTTTTAACAATGGTTAACCATTGAATCATAGTGTTTTCTCGTGCTCTTGTGATTATTAGAACTCCTGATAAAGATCAATGAAATGAAGATTTTTAAAACTTGGTGCAGCATTCACTTTGGGTGTGTTCTGTCAGCTTTTTCCGAAAGAGAAGTTTCTAGGAAATAGTAAAGACAAACTGTCTCCAGTTGCATGTCCATCCTAATCAAGAGAGTAGATGATGTTAGCTTTAACACTTTTTCGCAAGGGGGGGGGGGGTTCTATCCTTCCACATACGGCGCCTAGTATTCCCAGATGATCATCCATCTGATATTGAACAATGTTATAGTTTCATTAAAAAAAATCTTATAATTCTTGCTCACGTGGTTACGTGATCTTTATTTAAATACCTTTTTATTCTTGTATATATTCTTTTGGCCTCTTGCTTCTGTTAAACTGATTATGTATAAGTTTTTAAAAAGAAGTTTTATAAAGAATGAAGAAATAAAAAAAAAACTGAGTGGGGAGGTTTTATTCAATTAATTAACTCGATCCATAAAAAGAAATAGGGCTTCCTGAATCTAAACGTATGAAATTCTCTTATGATATTTTAAGTTTGACCTGAGATATCAAATTTTGATTCTGACTAGCCAATTTTCATTTATAATTGTTATATCAAGTTATTGGCACTATGATAATTTAACTAGGATATTTTTGGTCCCCCGACAAAAGGAGGGGTGGACCTGTAAATTCACCCTTCACCGTTTGTTTGTCCACACTTTTCTCAATAACTACACCTTGGAATTTTCTGAAATTCTGCACAAACATTAAACATGATATGAGTAAAAAAGTAACAGAACGGATTTTCCGGGAAAACTCCGGTTGCCCCCACCCCGGGATACCTTTCAAGCTAAAATGGCTAAAATTGACACTTTTGTGCTTATTAAAAAAAAAATTGATGCCTTAGAGTTTTATAAAACTTTCCGAAAAGTTGTGACTAACTGATTTCTATATAATTTTGTTTGTCTATACTTCGTGATAACTCTTGGGTGTGCCCGAGGGGCTCTTTTAGGGCTAATAAAAACATTCCATTTTGGGGACTATTTTACCATGTTTGTCTAAAATTTTCTGCATATGTCTATTTAGCAGTTTTGCATGGGGTTGAATATGTTAAGGCCTTGGGGACTTTTGAGGCTAAAGGGGGGTACTTAGTCATTTCTTTTTTTGCATGGTGCAGAACTCAAATTTACATATGTTTAGATCTAAAACTGCCCCGCTAGTCAAAAAGGATGTTAAACAAAAATTATGCTTTGCCAGTGTTCATACTGATATTAACATAAAAAGTTAAATCAGCAAAGTTCAAAAACTAAATAAGAGAAAATGTCTTAAATTGTAAAGCTTAAAATGAACAATAAAACGCATGTTGACATGTCGAACAGTGCAGTCTCGATAGTGAGTGTGAAGTATTTTCCAGTAACAAAGATGGCGGCCAAGAATTAAATGCGGTCCGTGGTGTAGTTAACGGCGAACTGATTGAATCTAAAATTCGACAATTTTTATTGTAACTTTGGAAGATTTTCATTGGTTGGTTAGCACAGCCGGTGGTTGTAAAAACGATTGGCGAAATCATTGGTGTCATAAACATTTTACACACACCCCTTTTTTGATATAATGGAAAAATCCTTTCAGATTCAATTTTGGTTTGAGAAAAGGAAAGAAAAATAAATAAATTAATTAAAATAAACAAATAACTGAACAAATAAAAATAAACCAATAAAATAATTGTTTTTTTTGGGGGGGGGGGGATTTGTCTTTAAACTTAAAAGAAAATTAATATATTAAAAGAGAATTAATATATTGGTATAATGTGTGCAAAAAGAAGCCATCTTTTTTTTTTTTGTAAACCACATGGAGTTTTTTTTATGCACATAAAAATAGACACTTTTCATATATATATATATATATATATATATATACAAACACTTAAATAGAATCCTATTCAAATGCTTATAAACATATATGCACAAAAATTAAAATATATATATATATATATATATATATATATATATATATATATAAATATATATATATATTTTTAAAACAAAAACTGGAAACATTATGTTAGGTATTAGTTGGTTAATTTGGTTAGTAAGATAGAAATGGTCGCAGTTTAACGTCGTGCCTGGGACAATTTACAATTGTTGTTTTTTGTTTTTTTGTTGTTTTTTGTTTTTTTTTTGTTGTTTTTTGTTTTTTTGGTGTGATTTCGACTGTTCATGCTTCTCTTTTTGGGTTTCTGTAATTAGATTCCAAAAAGTTCGGTTATAAAATGTTTTAATTTTATTCTTTTTATAGGTTTAGTGAAAATGTCGGCTATATTATTTTCAAACGTTACATAAGTAAGAGTAATAGATTTTTTCCTTATTTCATCCTTTATAAAATGATATCTGATATCAATATGCTTCGACCTTTGATGAATCATAGAATTATTTGCTAGTAAGATACTGCTCTGATTATCACAATGAATTACTATAGTTTTTTTACTTAGATCTGATTTTAAAATAGATTTTAGAACGGTGTTCAGAAAAATTTCCTCCTGTGCTGAATGGGTAATGGCCACAAATTCTGCTTCGCAAGTAGAAAGGGCAATAATCTGTTGCTTTTTAGTTTTCCAAGAGATCATAGGTCCAGTCTTTGACAGTCTAAAACAATATCCAGTTATACTTTTTCTTTCCTCAAAGTTACCCCAATCTGAATCTGAAAATCCTTCTAAATTTAGAGGATATGTTGACTTTTTAAATATTAAAGATTGTTCCTTGGTTCCTTTTAGATAAGGAAGGATTTGTTTTGCATGGTTAAGGTCCTTAATTGTCGGTCTCGATAAGTTTTGAGATAGCTTTGTTACAGTGTAACACATGTCAGGCCTAGTTGCAGTCATCAAATAGACGAGGCTTCCAACCATTTCTCTATATAATCGATTATCTATGGATTTTGTTTCGGTCTCTATAGTTTCATTTATGTCCATTTTGACAGGAGTTTTATGCAGTTTGCAATCTTGCATTCCGAACTTGAGCAGAATTTTTTCAATGTATCGTGATTGCCTCATAGTTATAGTTTCATTTTTCACAGTTAAATTTTATACCGAGGAACCATGACAGTCGTTCAAGATCGGCCATTTTAAATTTTTTATTTATTTTTAACATCTTTTAAAGTGTTGTCGCAGTTTGAGGCGAGTAATATATCGTCAACCAAAAAAAAAACAAAATCAACAATTTATTACCTACATGTTTGGTATACATGCACGCGTATACGGGACATTGCTTGAATTTCTGTTCTATTAAATAATTATGGAGTGTTAGATTCCAATTGTGAGCACTTTGTCTTAGTCCATGTAACGATTTATTCAGTTTCCACATGCAATTTTTATTTTTCATTTTAAATCCCTCTGGAGGGTAAATATAGATTTCACAGTCAATTGGAGCATTTAAATAAGCATTTTTTTACATCCATTTGTATTTTTAAATTGTATTGAGCGGCAAGTTGTAATAAAATTCTAATTGTCGTTAAATTTGTCATTGGTGAAAATGTTACAAAATATTCTACTCCAGAAATTTGTGAAAAACCTTTTGCAACAAATCTTGCTTCAAGTTTCACTGCCAAAAGCTGTGATTTTTTTTTTTTTTTTTTTTTTTTTTTTTTTTTTATTTGGAAAAAACCCAGCGTGAAGAAATTATATTTTTATCTGTTAGTTTTGTAACTATTTCGTATGTGTTGTTTTCAGATAAAGCTTTCAATTTGGATATCATAGCTTGTTTCCATTCTTGGTGATTTTCTGAATTAATCGCCTCATAACTTTCTGGTGCGCTTTTCAATGAGTAACAGTAATCCACTGCGTAGTCTTGTATCTTTTCAATTCTTAAGAAGTCTGACCTTTTTCACTCCCTTATTGGGTATCGACGTGTCTGGTTAATATTTTCGTCAGTAGTTCTACTGTAATTGTCGTCGTTATTAATATTTTCATTGTGATCGATTAAGATGCTAGGTAATATTTCACGTTTTTCATCCACTGGATCGCCATTTTTTTAAATTTAATGTATCATTGAATTTTACACATCTAACCCTTTTTATGGCATTTTGGGCTGAAAAGTAGATTAAATATGCTGGACTGTTTTTATCGTAATCTACGAAAATACCTTTTTCGCTTTTAGTATTTAGTTTACTGGTGTTTTCTATAAATGCAAAACAATCTGAACCAAATATTTGCATTCTGTTCATTTTAGGTTTTACACATCAATGATCTCCCAAAACACATACTAAATTCATTCGTTGACATCTATGCTGATGACACGGCAGCACATTAAAGACCGTAAATGACAAAGCTCTCTCTGATTCCCTCTCCTCTGATCTTGAGCGCGTCGTTCAGTGGGGGAAGAGATGGCTGGTTACTTTTAATGCATCTAAAGCCAAGCTCCTAACTTTACATCATCAACGCTCTGTTCCTCATCTAGCATCAATTGAAATGGATGGATCTCATCTTGGAGAGGCTTCATGTTTTGACAAGCTCCTGGGTTTGACCTTTACTCCTGATCTGAAATGGAACATGTATATAAAGTCTGTTGCCCGGGCTGCTGGGAAAATGGTAGGATCCTTCTACCGCTCCAGAAGATATCTCACTACTGATGCAATTCTCTATCTCTATAAAAGCCAAGTACGTCCAAAGATGGAGTACTGCTGCCACATCTGGGCTGGAGCTTCAAAAAACAGCCTATCCTGCCTTGACAAATTACAAAATAGACTTTGTGGCTTAGTGGGGGATGCTCTCTTCTCTTCCCTGCAACTTCTCTCCCACAGAAGAGACGTTGCGAGCATGTCTTTGTTTTATCGTTATTTCCATGGCAAGTGCTCGTCCGAGCTCCAATCTCTGGTCCCCTCTCGCCAATCCTTCATGATAAACACCCGTCTAGCTAAAACCACTGTCAGTAATTTCCCCCACTTTTTATCTGTGCCTAAATCAAAACGTAGATTCCATGAACATAGCTTTTTTCTGAGAAGTGCACGCTGTGGAATGCTCTTCCATTTGCCTGTTTCCCACTTGATTACAACTTGGACGTCTTCAAGTCCAACATAAACAAATTCCTGATTAATCACTCCCTTAAGTAAGATGCTTTATCAAATCTCCAATACCAACTATTACTACGATATTATCCCATTGATTACTGTACACGCGATAACCCTTATCCCCGAGTGGCTTACGTGCCTTGATAAGTGGTGATCCCCACGTAAAAAAAAACACCGCAAAACGCTTCATACAGTGTTTTGCCTAATCTTGAACGATCTATTTCTGATATATGCTGCTGCCATTAAAGTGTAAGTCCATAAACTATGTGCCAATTTCGATTCGATGAGTAGACATCTTGTCATCTCAAAAAGGGTTCGCCATGCTCTTTCAGCAGTGCCATTTTGGAAGGGGGAATACGGCGCAGATTTCTCATGGTTAATCAATAGAAGTTCAAAGTCTTTACTAGTAAATTCAGTCCCATTGTCTGAGCGAATGCATTCTATCGAGCCGTACGGGGCAATATCAGCTAAATATTTCTTAGTGGTGAGGATAGTGTCGGATTTGTTTTATAGAAAATAAACTATAATTAAACTGGAAAAATCATCAATAAAGTTCAAAACGTACCTTAGATTATTTCTCTCCCATCGGGCTGATCGGACCTGCTAAGTCACAATGCACAAGTGAGAGAATTTTCGTAGCCTTTTTGTCTAGCGTTCTGCTTATATATTTTGTCATTTTCCCCTGTGCACACGCACCACAATTTCGGAAATCGTCTGAAGGTATTATTTTCATGCCTTCGACTACATTTGGTAATTTTTTAATATCAGTTGTATTGCAGTGTCCTAGAATTTTATGCCAGGTTTCCAAGTCGTGACAGGCAGTTTTTGAGGGAACCATACTTTTTAAATAATATAGTCAGCCATTTTCTTTAATGTCAAATACAGTTCCATTGGGGTATATCAATTTTGACTTGTTTTGGCCAAACTTTATATTCGCACCTTGTTTAATGGCGGCCTGCATGGAAAATATGTCTTGCTTAAATGTAGGTATGAACAGAGCATTTTTTAGAATAGTTACAGATTTCGCCTTTATTATTTTTTAGGGATATTTTAGCATTGCCTCTTTTGAAGACTATATCATTTATTTGACTACCGTCGGCAAGTTCAACAAAATGACTTTGAGGATTAAAGTATGAATCAAAATTAATAAAATCAGATTCACAGTCTACAAGGAGGTTTTTACCGTTTGAGGTATTGTCAAAGTTACATGTGAATAGAAATGTATGTTTTTCCTCATAGTTTTCAACGTTTTTTACGGAATCCATTTTAGAGCGTTTATATCGACATTGGAAACGTTTGTGGTTGGGTCGTCCACAATTATAGCAGATAATTTTATCCTTTTTCTTGGGAAAATTACTTTTGGGGAACACGTTGTGATGAGGTGTGTAATTTGGTGGTGTCTGTTTTCGAGAAGCATTTTTGAACTTCATAATATTGCTGGAGTTATTATTGTCCACGAGTATATGATTAGTCTCTTCGTAACTGCACAATGCCACTTTAAATTCACTGAAATTTATGGGTTTGTCTTTTTGCGTTATAACAGTTGTAAATGGTTTAAAATCGGCTGGAAGTCCCTTGAGGGTCAGATATCAACAAGCTATCACTTATTATTTCACCCGAGAGTTTTAAGGCATTGGCGGTTATTTCTGCCCTCGTAACATAGTCGGTAATAGTTTCATCCTCGTTACGTTTCAGAGACGTTAGTTCTGTATATAGTGATATAATTTTTGGTTTCCTTTTTGATAAATAATGTTTTTTAATATGTTCAATGCTTTCTTCCATCATCCAATGCGTCTCTTATAATCAGAGACAGACTTCTATTGTCTAAGTATTGAATCAGTTCTGCAAAAACAGTCACATTCTTTTAGAGAAATTCGGGGTTGTTAGGATTCTCTGTTGGAGATTGTATGACTTTGTGTAGTTTTTGAATCCTTAGATACCCCAGACATTTTACCTGCCACAATTCGAATTTAGATTCCGATCCGTCAAAGAAAAGACGATGGCTGGGTACAGAACCTGTTAAGTGTTGAGACATGTTGAACAGTCTCGATACTGAGTGTGAAGTATTTTCCAGTAACAAAGATGGCGGCAGTAATCGCTAGTAACAAAGATAGCGGCCAAGAATCAAATGCGGTCCGTGACATAGTTAATGGCGAACTGATTGAATCTAAAATTCGAAATTGTTATAGTAACTTTGGAAGATTTTCATTGGTTGGTTAGCGCAGCCGGTGGTTATAAAAACGATTGTCAAAGTCATTGGTGTCATACTCCCATTAGTTCGTCTGATGGGGATGGTCTCCTAGCGGCTTCGGCTGCAGGGAGACAGGGTAGAGTACTTGTCAAGAACGAATTCTTGACACTCAGCCCGACAGGTGAGGGGCCGAGATCCGGACCAACACCTGCAGCAATTAAGTTAATTGCTTGTCGCCTGAGGCGCCCCTAGCAAGGAATGCCGACGGAGGTGCCCAAGCAATTTTGGATGAGGCAAGAGTGCACCTCCTTTAGGGGAGCTTGTCTGCTCTCCACCTTCCGGCCTTGTGCCACATTTTGGTGTGGTGGACACCAAATAAATATCTACCCCCCCCCATTAGGAGTCAATCTATAGAGAAAGAAATAAGTAAAAAGTATGAAATGTCTCATTATGGGAACAGAGTGAAGGGTTTCTTTCCGAATTCATTTAAGACAGCAGGAAGGAATGTCTGGCTTGTTATTTGCTTTCTCTCTTTGCCTAAACATTTGAAATTATTTCATCTTGCAGTTTGTTAGTTGCTAACTTTTGTGCAATTGAATGGATACACAGGCAACATGAATTGGAACAAATTGAGGACATTGTTAAAGATGCTGCAAAAAATAAAGTGGACTCTCTCTACTGTGCTAGAAAATGACTCAAAAATAATCTCGAACCTAATAGGTCCCAGACTAGCAACCGAACTCCACCTCTGTCCCATTGTTGCAATGTGGCGTCTCTGTGCCTGTTTTACAAGTATTTTAATGGAATATGCTCTGACAAACTCTTAATTGTTTTGCCCCCCCCCCCACCGGACATAAATACGTCCAACTAACTCGACAAGCAGCAACATTCTACCTCTTTAAAGTAGAGGTCTATAAATACTGGAACGCCTTCTACTCTAATAGTTTCTTCCCACCTAGATTTTGGAATTTCCTCCCGGTTTCCTGTTTCCTTTATTGATATGCATGTTTAAATGTAATGTGAACAGACATCTTGCTGCTCAACTCCTTATATAATGTTCTTGTAGATATGCCTCAAATAGTAGTTCCTTACATTCAAATGCCAATATCCTTTGTTTGGATTTGAATAAAAGTAAAATAAAAATGACACGTACTCATCTATATGCAAATTAATACACATTGGTCTTTATAGAGTGAAGGATGTGTCCCAATACCTTTTTTTTCTTTTCTTTTTTCTTTTCTTTTTTCTTTTCTTTTTTCTTTTCTTTTTTCTTTTTTTTCTTTTTTTTCTTTTCTTTTTTCTTTTTTTTTCTTTTCTTTTTTCTTTTTTTTTCTTTTCTTTTTTCTTTTTTTTTCTTCTTTTTTTTTCTTTTTTCTTTTCTTTTTTCTTTTCTTTTTTTCTTTTGTTCTTTTTCTTTTGTTTTTCTTTTTTGTTCTTTTTCTTTTTTTTTTTTTTTTTTTTTTTTTGAAGAGCTGAATATTTCTCACATTAAAAACCGACCTTGTGCCTAACTCGGACATTGTGGGAAGACAAGTAAATAGAAAATATTGAATCCGTTTTTATTCTAATAATAGAACTTATCTTTACGTGCATAGGACATAAATGTAGCAAATACGATGCTAACCTAATGTCATCTGCAGTTGCACTTAAATTCTAATGATGTTTTTTGTTATCTGCTTGTTAAAAAAATAAATTCTTTTTCAATGCTTTATTAAAGCGAACCTGCATTCATTCGCGATTTAAAAATATACTACTCATCAACTTTCATTGAAATATGTTTTCTAAAAATAAAAACTTTACTTGCCAATAGTGGCTTTAGAATGCATTTTTTATATTAATAGAAATCGTAAATTACATCTGCATGAATATCATAAAATGCAAAAATAATGGCAGACTAAATGTTCATTTATCATAAATCTTTTGACAGACACAAATCTTTTGACAGACATAAATGTTAATTTTGCTGCTGTTGTATATTCAAAAAAATCTTTTTTATTTTTTTTCTTTAATGCAAATAAATCATTAAGGGCAGTTTTAGTTTACCGGTATGTGATTGACTGATAACACTGTCCAACAAATTTGAATTGAAAAAAAAGTACAAGACATATAAGACCTGTTTCGGTGTAAGAAAAGTATGCTGATTCCAAATCTGACATTTATTTCTCTGGATTAGGTACCATTTTCATGTACTTTATTATTAATTATTTTGAAAAAAAAAAACACCGAATTCACCAGTTTAAACAACATTTGTCCTCTTAACTCTCTTGTGTAGAGTGTCATCATCCTTTTTTTAAATTTCAGCAGTAGTCTGCCAACATACCAGTGTTCCATTTTCCTTTAAAACGTTTTTCTATTAATGAAATATCTTGATGGAACCTTTCGCCATGTTCATCACTCACATGGCCAAGATTATCAGCAAAAAAATCCAAATGAGAGTGGAGCACATGAACTTTTAGAGACATGTTACATCCCATATCATGAAAATGATGCAATAGATCATTCACAGCTTGCACATAGTTTTCTGAACGATGTTTTCCCAGGAAGTTATCACAAACTTTCTTGAATGACTCAAAGGCACATTTTTCTTTTCTCGTGAGATGTGTGTTAAAAGTTTCAAGAACAATTTTTCGAATTTGGGGACCTATGAAGATACCTTCTTTTATTTTAGCTCGACTTAATGAAGGACACTTTTCTGCAAGATATGCAAATGCCAAGGAATCCTTGTCTAGTGCTTTCACAAATTGCTTGAACAAACCGGAGTTTAATATGCAAAGGTGGTAAATGGATTCTATCACTTTGCAGAAGTGGTTTGTGTTTGATGTTATGTTTTCCTTGCTCAATTTCATCTCTAGCAGGCCAGTGCTTGCATACATAGTGTTCAGCTCTTGCTCTAGAGTCCCATAAGCACAAGAAGCAACAAAATTTAGTATAGCCTGGCTGAAGGCCAGTGAGCATGGCTATAACCTTGAAATCTGCACAAACATGCCATTTCCTTCATAATGTATGCTTGCTAAAATTGTTTTTAAATTTTCATATGATTCTTTCATGGTTGTGCTGTAAGCTATAGGAACAGATGGCAGGGTGTTCCCATTGTGAAGCAAAACAGCTTTTATGCTTTCCTTGGATGCATCTAAGAAAAGTCGCCAGTTGGTGTTATCATATTGTATTTCCAGCTGTTCAAAAAGTCCAACAATGTCATTGCAGAAGCATAAATCATCTGTCAAAGTGAACAGAACAGCAAGTTTTGTGCACGTTTTCTGTACAATGTTATTTTCACACCTTTTCTAAGAAGATTTCGTTCTTTAAGCCTTGATGCAAGAAGTTCACTTTTGTCTTTGGTTAAATAAAGATCTCTGCATAAGTCATTTAGAGCATCTTGAGAAAATAGTATTGGTTTATTATTGCTTTCTGAATTAGAAAATTTTACTGTTTCATCACTGTAATGTTCATCCCCACTGCTTGAACTCCACATTTCCTGATCAGGGGGTTTTGGTACAGGTAATTCTTTTGAGTGCTCAACTGGGTGCATCGCTGATTGCAAATTTGGGAAAACAATGTGTTTCTTTTTTTTTACTGTTGTACAGCCCGTATAGTCTTGCTGACAAAAATAGCAATCATTAGAATGATCTTTCTGCTCTCGCCAAATCATTGGCACACCAAACTTCATGTGAACATTCTTTTTTGCATACCATGCGCTCAATGTTTTTACACATGTAAGGCAACAGGCATGAGGAGCCCATGACTTGTCTTGGTCTCCTATATCAAAATGAAAGTACGCCTTGTACAATTTCTTGATATGGCTGGTAATGCTGCGCCTTTCTTTAGCAAATGTTAATTCGCCACATATGTAGCAGAATTTGCTTGGATCATTTTTGCACTGTCTTGAAGTCATCGTCAAAGCCTATACTGCATCTAAAGAATAAAGACAAGAAAAAAAGTAAATTGTTTTATAAAGAAAAATAAGGATTCCATAATGTGAACATGTTAAGCCATTATAAACGCCCACTAGCAAGTTATTAGATTCTTTCGTGCATAAAGTAAGGGGTTGATAAAATTTCATTTCTATTTTTTGCATTTAATTTAGTATATTTTCAGAAAAGAATGTATAAAATGCCCCTTTATGTTTAAAACATTAAAATACACAATAATCCTGTCTTTATTGTAGTTTTTAGTTAAAAAAATACTTTATTAAATGGATATCTATTTTTAACCCTCAGATTTTTCCCGTGCCCTACAAATAAGGTTCTGAGGCAGGTTTTAGTTTCTTTTCCTTGATTTTTTTTAGCCTACATTAAAAAAAATGCCTTTCTTGACGAATACCATGGCTTTTCGGAAGGTGGTGAACACCAAACCATGTGCTACAGCATTATGTTTTTACTTTTGAAAAAATTAGCCCTTGGTCTAGAAAATATTATGCTAACCAAGCTAGCTCTGTCATCTAGCTCTCTTAAATCTGGAAAAATAGCTCATTTCGGCTGACTTTAGCAAATAAATGATTCAAATAAATGATTTAACAAATAATGTACATAATATGTGTATATTAAACTGTGTTTTTCTCTTAAGATTTATAATTTAATACACATAATATGTATACAAAAATTGCTGCAGATATCCTGTACTTTTTTTTAGTGTTGCACAGTGTAACTGAATAGTTTGGTTTGGTTGTTTTCTCTTGTGGTATATCAACCTTTTGGGGTTATTTAATGATGAATCCAGTAATTTTTTAAAAAGATTTTATCCTTCAAGTTTTTTATATTTTCAAATATTTAGTTATAGTGTTTGGTTTGTTTGTTTGTTTTACAGCATATCCTCATATATATATTTGTGGTGTATGGTTTGGTTTGGTTGTTTTGTAGATGAAATTTGTTTTTAGCTTTGCCGATCATGATTAATTATTGCAAAGGAAAAAGAAAGAAACAATAACATCAATGTTTGGTGTATCTTAGGCCAGGAAGGCAGTATGTTCAGACAGCCTGGTTAAGGATAACTGAATAATTTTCTTAAAAGAAAAACTTGTCTATAAAATATTTATAGTGTCTATCTGTCTGTTCAGGGATGTCATTTAAAATAAAGCTCTGTACAGAGAACAATACGGCATAATCACGTTGACGCTGGTTCTCATCAGATCACTGAAGTTAAGCAACGTTGAGCCTGGTCAGTACCAGATGGGTGATCAATTTGGGAATTCCAGGCACTGTACGTAGGATGTCGACACAACTTTACCCTCCCCTGCTTTGTCCAGTGAATGGTATATACGTTCTGAGATTACAGTTAGGATGTCTGCTTTGGAACGAGCTTGCCTAAATCCATATTGCTGGTCAGTCAGAAGTTTAGCATCTACAAGGTGATGGACTAGAGCTTGGTTAATTATGGTCTCAAATATTTTGGCGAAAAGTGGGAGGAGGCTAATGGGGAGATAATTTACTCGGTCAGTTCTTTTGCCAGAATTCTTGAAAACTGGTACTACAGAAGCAGTTTTCCAGCAGGCATTAAGGTATTTGTTGTGAAGTTTGGAGAGAACTGGAGCTACTTCGGCGGCGCACTTTTTTAATAGCACAGCCGGGATGAGATCAGGTTCACATGTTTTTGCAGTGTCAAGATTTCTTATGATAGCATGCACCTGAGCAGGGGGTGATTTTCAGATCGTCTAGTGTGGCATCTGTCCGCAAAGGAAAATCAGGGAGGGGGGTGGTTAGCAGGGTCCAATGTGAAGTTGGAGGGAAACCGTCTGGCAAGCATGTTAGCCTTCTCAGTTGCAGAGCAAACAACCTCATGATTGTTGGATAGTGGGGGAATTGTTGATTGCCCATTATTTACTACACTGTTGTAGATTTTCCAGAAGTCACGGGTTCCTAATTTCTGTGCTTCGATGCATTTTTGTTAGTTTCTGTAAATTCTCTCTTAGCTGTCGCTATTTCTTTCTTACAGTTATTTCTGACTTCTATATACTTCTATCTGTTTGATCTGGACTTATGTCAGTTAAATTTGCGGTACGCATGCTGCCTTTGCGCTATGGCAGCTGCATAAGTAGAAGTAAACCATTCGGGAGAGTGGGGCTTGCTATAGAATTTTGGTTCAGGTTTTAATTTTTAGCCCTGTATTCAGATTTTTATCTGTTTGATGACTGTTTCATGACTGTATGCACGAATCCTTTACATTATGTATGAGTAGGTTTGAAAATATTCTGTATAGATCATGTCAAGCTGGCCAAATGGTTATCATACTTGACTTGCTGTCTTTAAGTTTCGCTCTCAGCTCAAGTACATTTTTTTTTACTTACATACAAGAAGTGAACTGTTTAGAGAAAAAAAAAAAAACTCACATGACTACGTTTCAATTTATGCTTTTTATCTTTTTTAAAATTTTTTTTTTCAATGAATTTAACGTCACCTTTAATACTGGGCAACGGCGAATACATCTTCTAGTAACAAATAAATAAAACAAATTAAACTTTATAAATCAATGTTAAATCTGTAAATGGGATTTATAACCTTTGTGCGACCCTTACCAAAGACATTCCAACACAGAACCTATCTAAGAACATTCCCAGACACATAAAGCATATTTCTGTAAAATTTCAGAAAAATCGGCCAAACTGTTTCGAAGTCCATAGGAAACGAACTAACACACATACACACACACATTGCAATGTTTATCATTGTGCTTTCAACTATCTTAACAGCAACCAAATAGCATAGAGCTTATAAGCGGTGAATGTTATCTAGATGATCGAGTTTCGATCTCTATTTGAAGGAATTGCTTGTCTAACTGCATTAAAGCAAAACGGTTTGTGTATGGATGGCAAATATATATATATATATATATATATATATATATATATATATATATATATATATATATATATATATATATATACTAGCAAGCTGCCCGATTGTAAAATATGCTTAAATATATTTTCCTTAATGCAAATTTCGTATATTATGTTGGACCCAAAATAAAGTAATGATTGAAAAAAAAAAAAAAAAAAAAAAAGACTTGTGCACCACTACCAAGAATCGAAACAAAAATGTTTAACTTAAGATTTATTTTCTCCTTTGACGTTAATGACTGTAATATGAAAACATATTTACTACAGGGCTAAAAATTAAAACTTGAACCAATTTTGTTTCATCGTCATAAAAACCCCTCAGACTAATATGTAATATATATACCAGCAAGGAGACTCGACAAGATTGAATAATGATCAATGAATGTTTCACACTCCTATATTTTTATTGCCATATAAATCGGTGAAACACCCATTTTTCAATCAAATCGATTCATTGCCTGTTTTAGTTTAGGATCCATCACAGTGCACTCGGGAGGAAGCTTCACATGATTCCCTGCAGCGACTTGTCCACAACACACTGTAGTCTACATTGCACTGTAGAGAACCTGTTGATTTTATAAAAGTATTTTATAATGGCTTGAATTAAAGTTTGAAATATAAAAAAGTCAAGTATCATGCTTCAATTGTGCTCTAAAGAGAAACCTTCATTTTGAACGCGCCCTGTATCATATCAAAGAACCTACTGTTGATTTTATGTCGAACCTTTCGAGATGTCTGGTAATAAAACTTCTCAAATGCATTTGTGATGTTAACTTCGGTCCAAATCTACTGCACCTTCTTTCATTGGATTATTTTGATTATCGATACTTATTGAAGACAGTTTAATACATAAACTATGTAAGAACACTGCCAGGCACATAAAGTACTTTGTGTGAAATTCATAAAAATCAGCCCAGCTGTTTTCGGAGTCTGCAGGGAACGAGCTTGCACGCGCACGCACACACACGCACACACACAAAGATTTCCTTTTATATGATTGTAGAGATGTGTGTGTATTTGTGTGATATTCTTGGTTATATTTTGATATAGTTTGTGGGTTTCTTGTATTAGTTGTGTTACGTGGCCATTACTCATCATTAATTATCTGAATCTCAGTCGTGCTGTGGGATGTTTGTTTCACTGATTGTGATGTCAGAGAAATCTGAAACTGTTTTAAAAAAAAAAAAAAATTTACAGGGTCACACCACTTATCAAGGCCCAAAGAGCACTCAAGGATAACGGTTAATGTGTGTAGTGTATGGTGATGGAAATTGAGTAGAAATTTACTATTTAAGGGGACGGCTCAACAAGAATTTGTTTATATTCGACGAAGATGACCATGTTGTAATTAGCTGAAAAGCAGGCTAGCAGAACAGTTCCACATTTTGGAAGTTCTAGGAAAGGAGTTTTGTTCCTGGAACTTGCATTTAGATTTTGGTGCAGATAAAGAATGGGGGGAAGTGTTGATAGTGGTTGTAGTTAAGTGCATGCTTCTGTGAAGGAACCGTAGATTGACGCTCTTACCAGAAATAAATAATACAACAGTAAATCCTTTGATGTAGGGGACTACTATCAGGGCCATAAGTTGCAGAGATACTATGTAGGGAGTTGAGTAGTAAGCTGTCTGTTTACATACTTGAACTTCTGCATGTCAGTACAGTTGAGGAAGCAGGAACCCGGAGGTCCAGCTGTACTGAGGAAGAAACTATTAGAGTAGAAGGCTTTTTTACATCTAAGGTCTCTACTGTGTGGGAATGGGACTTTGCTGCTTGTCGGGTTTGACGGGGGTATTTACATCAAGGGGGTAGAAGGGCTTGTAGTTTATCGGAGCATCCACCGTTAAAAAAGGAAGACGAAAATACCTTTATAACAGAGCATGGACGCGTATATGGCAGCAGCAACATCTCTATGCAAGTGACAGAGCCGTGTACAAAGTAACGGTACAGCGAGGAAGAAGGAAATAAAAAATATATAAAAAGACAGAAATTGATGCGTTATATGCAAAACCCGAGAACAACAGGACAAGACGTGTTCTAAACATGGTCGGACAAAAATACAATACCATGTGTTTGACACGGCAGAGTCTTGTTGGGCACATTGGAGAATGAGAAGACTTTTGAACAAGAGATAAGGCGTTATTCCGGAAAGTATGTGTAAATAAATGTCTGTTTAGACTGGAAAAAAAAAGTCAAGTCTTTTCTCGTCTTAGTTTTTTATGACTGTCTGCGTACAATGTGTGGGTTGCAGATGTCAACACATCGTGCGTAACGTTAAACCTTTAATTTTTTTCTATCCGTTAGTCCATCTTGGATACTTCATGCGAGCATCGTTTCTATACCGAATCTTTGGTCATATTTAACAAACTGCCTTTCTCTTTATTATATTACTTGCATTTCTCTTTATTATATTACTTGCTTGTGCTTCAAATCTTTTTGTAACCTTTTGACCCAACTATCTAGTTTTCATCAATCTCATTGATATTTCATATATACTACTCGTCACTTTCTAAACCATACAGTCCTTTACATATGTGTGAAAAAGAGAGAGGGGGGCTGAGATTGAAAGCAAAACATAAAGAAATGATTGATTTTTTTTATGGTTTGTTTTAAGCATCAAACATAGCATCAATAATTTTTTTTTACACTCTTCAATAAAATGCATTAACATCTTTTCTTTTTTTTTTTTTTTTTTACTTAATACCTTTTTTTTTTTTTACTTAATACCTTTTTCTTTTTTTTTTTTTTTTTTGACTTAATACCTTCAAATGAAAAACTATCATATTTTTATTTTCAACAACTATGCTCTGCTTTTCTGTTTAGGTTTCAATAAAGACTGTTAAGTTTTTAGAACTTTTTTTCCTATTATTCTATACAAATAAAACAGTCACTGTTATATGAACACTTGATGAATCAACAACAGCAAAGATATTTTTAAAAAAATATATATACAGCAGCTATATTCTTTTTCTCTTCTTCCATAAACAGGAGAGTTCTAAAACACAAACAAAATCGATTTTTTTTATCCTGAATGTTAACCAAGATTCAATTTGGTTTATACAATCTTTAAATCCAACAAAAACCTCCAACCTTCACTTCATTTTCATTTGTTCTCACGACAAAATTTGTAGATGATGTCTTCAAAGGGGAATAATTATTAAATGTCTTATTAAATTAACCCTTTTTTTTCTTTTGAATACTGACGATTACTCAGTGATGGCTATTTTGCTCAACAATCTCCTCAATAGCAATACGATCGCTCTTAGAATTTATTATTCATTCCTTCACCAGAAAACTATTTCATCACCGATTTCGATTAAACCGGAAGGGGAGGGGGGCTGCTTTCTCAATCATAATCCCTGGATATTGGAATTGATTTCCCAAAAATGTAGTACGTGTACCAATGACGCAGCAATTTAAGGCGAATTTAGATCTTTGGCTATTGTACAGTGGCGTAGCAAGGAGGAAGGGGCGGTACGTGCCAGTGGGTAGCATTATGGCCTAGGTATTTATGAAAAAGGGTTAGAGGTGGGAAAGGATGCCATAGAGGCTACAACAAAGAATACATGAAATGAACAATGGTGGAAGTGTGTAGATTCTGACTCCATATAATTAAAGACAGACGAATATTGAAGGTTGAGAACCGACTTTATTTACTACCAACAATTTGTATTTGGAGAGGCAAAGTGTTCGTAGGATGGAATGTTCGTAAAATGTTTGTAGGTATGTATGAATTGACAAGGAATGAATGTTCGTAAAATGTTTGTAGGTATGTATGAATTGACAAGGAATGAATGTTCGTAAAATGTAACTTATCTTTTGGACGATGGAGAGGGTTGGGGTAGGCTGGTCATCCTGCTGTCGGTGATGCGTGTCCTGGCTTGTAACTGGAGAGCGAGTGACTCCTTTCATCAACGCTAGCAGCCCAGCGTCTTCGTCTTTTTCCTACTCTCTTCTTTGGTTTGTGTGAATTAGGCATTGTTTAGAATTGAAGGCGTTTGGCCCATAACATGAGAGTGTAGTCGGCTTCAGTTCACTGGTGCCTTATTTCTTTTTCTTCTTCATCTCTTTAGGTCGGGTGGAAGAATCCGTCCGTGCGTTCACTGATGCAGCAGGGCGAATCTCCGTTCTCTCTTTTCTTGGTTCCCTCAAATACCCTCGTTTTATAGTGGCAAACCGGCTCCCAGCGACTGTGATATTTGAGGTGTTTATTTTAGGCGCGGAGCTCTGCCATTGGTCGATAATTATTTCGTGGTTATCTTATTTTTTTCTTCCCAAGCGGAAGTGATGCGTGGAGCCATGTGCAAAAGACGATTTTTCATTTTGTTTCTCATGGTGGATGCGTTAATATCCGGTTCGCTGCTAATTCTCATCATGTTCCCACAGCATTTCGAGGAGAAAAAAATAGAACTTAAAAAAAAATTAAGTCTCGGGCTAATAACAGCAGTCTAAATTAGATTTTTATTGTAATTCTATGAAAATACATATTTTTAGAACTTTCTGGAATTTTGAAGGTTAACAGATTATCAACGGCCAGTGGTGAGGGGCAAATCTTATGACCGATCCGAGTGGCAAAAATAGTTGCTACGCCACTACTAGTGTATCCTTTTTTGAATAAATTTTACTACTGTTTCCTTAAATGGTAACTGAAGCATCTGTTGTATTTACTTTTTAGCAAATTTATTGAATTGAATAATTCTTTCTATGATGAAGATTACAACAATTTTGGCACCTTTCAACAAAAACACAGCCTATTTCTCAATTCAAACCATATATCATAGCGGATGAGAGCTGAGCTTATGAAAACATGTACTACCAGTAATAATCATCAAAGAATGGCAACCAAGCCACGGAAGACCGAGGAGGTAAGAGGGTGGTATTCATATGAATATGAATTGCTTAACCTATTCGTATCTCTTGAACCTTCATCATAGATACCATCATCCTTCACTGGTAAACTTGTACTTATTGCTTGTAAAGATCTCCAACAAATTAGACAAAACACTGTCAAATAGACAATATGGAGGATTTGTTTAACAATTTACAAGAAAATTTAAAAAATACAAAAAAAAAAAATCTCTTTACCTAGCTTTATAATACCACTATACATTAAAAAAAAAAACATAATGCCCACATTGCAAATGACCTACATAAACAACCTTTCACTGTATTTAATGACCTTAACGGATCGATATGCTGTTAAAAAAACAACCAACAAACCAACCATGTATGAATAAAATCTTTTAAAATAAAAACTTGTCTTTAATTTGTCACACGAATAAATAAAACAATGAAAAACCTCATCGTTCTTCAAAATAACATAATGAGAGCAATGCGTTAAGTTAATGGCTTGCATTAGGATATGCAATCTTTTAGTTTAGTTGTTTGTTTTTTTTTTTACGGCATATCAACTCTTTTCGGATTATTTAATGCAGAATTCAGTGATTTTGGAAAAAAGGTTTTATTCTATAAGTTCTTGATGATATTTGGTTTGCTTATTTTGTAGAGAAAAATTGTTTTTGTTTTGGCCTTTACGGAACAGGATTGAATTTTGCAAAAGAAAATGAAAAAAACAATAACATCAATGTTTGGTGCATTTTAGATCAGGAAGCCAATATCTCCAGTCAGCCTGATCTGATAGTACCCGAAATCTTTTAGTAAAGACGAAAACTGTACACAAATTCTTTATCATTAAATGCAAAGTGTTAAAGTTGTACAGACACACAAAAAAAAATCAACAGCTGATATGAAACAGATATTTTCATGTATGTCGTAGAAGGATATAGAAAAGTGATAACTCACATAAAACATGGCATATATTCCTGGATTTCTACATCAATCGGTCACCTAAACACAGTACTGTGAGAAAGGCAGTTTTGGATATAGTTTTTACCTGATGGGTTGTACCCTCTTCTTTTTATTTTTATGTTGCATTGTCGTAGATGCACCAGTCGAAATAATAAATGTTCTTTGGTTTTCCAGTGACGTAGTTTTTAATATACTTCAGAGCAAATTCACAATGATCTAAATATCCAAAGAAATATAAATCAGCATTTCTACTTAAGTCCATTAAATCAATAAATTACAACTGAGAGCATTTTATGTCTTTAAAAAGACGCGATTCGTCCATGCATGTGATACTGCACTGTCGGCCAAGCTCCAACCTCTGTCCCATCACCACAGTGTTGCATCCTTGTGTCTGTTTTATAAGTATTTTAATGGAATGTGCTCTGAACTCTTAGCACTTGTATCTCCTCAACACATACATCGGACTAATCTGACAAGCAACAAAATTGCATCCTTTCACTGTTGAGGTCCTTAGATACTGGAAAGCCTTTTACTCTGTTATTTTTTACCTCGGACTGCTAGACTTTGGAATTCCCTCCCTTTTTCCTGCTTTTCTGACTGTACTAACCTGCTAAAATTTAAATGTAATGTGAATAGATATCTTGTTGCCTAGCTCCCGATAATCTCCTGTTGTACACAATCCCAAATAGTAGTTCCTTATGTTTCAAGTAGCAATAAATGTCTTGTTTGGAGTGGAAAATAAATTGATTTAGAGTTTAATTTATATTCCTAATATTTATAATGACTCATCTAATCCACCAAATGTAAATCTATGGCTGATGGAACGAGAGCAAGCTACCCCCATGAAGTAAAAGGGTCCTGTTTGAAATTCTGTTTAAATTCCAGAGTTCGACAGAAACATTCCTGAGTTCAACAAAATATACCCGAAGTATGTCTGAGGTTATATCGACTGAAACGTTGTGAAAATGACACTCAAGATGACAGCAGTAGTCTGAAGAATTTTTTTTTTCTTTTTTTTTTTTTTTTTTTAGATCAAAAGAATAAAATTTACCAAAGTAGAAAACTAAAATTAAAAGAAAGAAAAATCATCTGATGAGGAAGTTTTGTGTGTGTGTGTGTGTGTGTGTGTGTGTGTGTGTGTGTGTGTGTGTGTGTGTGTGTGTGTGTGTGTGTGTGTGTGTGTGGCATGTTATTTTAGTTCAAAGTTTATGAAAGAAAGAAAATGTACATAACGTTTATGGCCATATAAATGTTATATAAAAGGAGCCGTTAGAAATAATTATCAGACGGGAGATCAGATTTAGTTAATGGAAGTTGGTGAAACCACATGACTTCCGGAAGAAGCGAAATCTTCCTCTTTTCAGCTGGCAACTTAAGCAAATCAACGTAAAATATGCTCGTTCCCTGAAGTATACATCTAAGGGTAGAGGCAATCATGCACAGTGTACATAGGTATAACAAAACAAGCTATCTATTAATCTATTAATCTATTAATCTGTTTGTCTCTCTATTTCTCTGAAAGGCAGCCGACATTTGTTAAAGTCCAGAGATCTCTAATCCTGTTTGTGAATGTTCTAAGTTGTCTGTATTAATAAACTTCTTATGGAAAATAAACACCAGCGTCCGATTAATTGCGTCCATAGACTATCAGAAACCTGGGTTCTCGATGACGACGTTAATGTGTAGTAGGTTGTATGCACTATGCACAACCGAATCTGTTATATATAAAGTTTGTCCAACAGACATTTTTACTTGGAAGACAGAAGAAAGATGTCAAACAAAAGCTGCATTTTATAAGGTTAACAAATATTTGAAGAAAAAAACGAGGAATGTGATTGTTATCTATCTGGTCGGGCTTCTTACCCGGATCGATGTGACTCTCTCTCCAGATTTTCCTCTGTTCCATTAGCTGCCTCAGATCTTCAGGATCACAGTCGGTGTCATGAGCAATTTGCTGGATCCGGATCTAGATCATCCTATGCTTGTGCCATGCAGTGCGGTCAGTATGGACTTAAAGACTAGGCTAACTGACAAACTGAAAAGGCAGTTATTCAGAGCAGTAGTGGAGCTTGTCCTTGTTTACGGTGCTACAACCTGGACACTCACCAAAAGGATTGGAAAGAAAACTAGACGGCACGTGCACTCATATGCTACAGTGATAAATATATCTTGGCAAGATCATCCCACAAAGCAGCAACTTTATAGCAACCTATCTACCATATCTACTACCATCAGGGAGTGACGTCAACGATTTGCCGATCACTGCCAGAGGAGCAAGCAAGAACTGGTGAGAAATGTATTGCTGTCAGGGCCCGAATTATCATTGTTAACTTTAATATACAAACTGGTCAATACGTTTTAATAATCTAGGTTCGACTTTAAATAAATTTAAAAATTCTGAACAGAGCCAAACAAAATGTCTGCCAAAATCAAAAAATGCATAACTGAATAAAAACTAATTGAGAAATAAAGAGAGAAAAGCACAAAGGGTGTGGGGGGCAGAAGTATATGGACAGAGGGGAGCAGAGACAAAAGGAAGTTATAGGGGATGCAAAGAGAAAGAGAATTGCATAAGGAAAGAGAGAAAGAGTAGTTTACAAAGGGACAGATAGAGAACATATCAGGACATAGAGAATGGATACGAGAGAGAAAGAAGTGATACATTAATTTCAACGATTTTGTAGGCACACATTTAGAAATGTATGCATCATTTATCCTCATCAATTCTTTGTGAATATATTCAAGCTGCAGCCAACATTAATGAAAGAAGCAAAACGTATTCAATGAGAAAAGATGATCTTCTTCTAAACTTGTTTTCATCGTAATACAATTTTCAATTGCTGCAAACCATTGGCAAAGAAGCGGAAAATAACAAAGTATTGAAGGATAAAATCTGTTTATAAAGCAACTCGAATTAGAACACAATAAAATGAAATCATGGTTTATGAAAACAATGTTTTTCTGCACAAAAAATATTTTCATATTAGAGATTTAGTTTTAGTTTGTATGCAGAGGGAACGGTTTAGTGAATACTTTTCAATGATGTTGCTAAAATGAGATGTTATTATTTGCACAATTTGGACGGCGGTTATCGTCGTCTGGAAAAAAAAACGTAGTTTGCTTTATTTTTGCCTACTTTATGATAAATCAATTATTTTTTGGGCTATTTATTTGTCAAAGTATTAAATTCGTTGTAAAAAAAAGTAATTGCATACAATTAATTAAACACAAGTTGATATTTTATCCATTGCTGAGAGAGAGGGAGAAGCAAATTTAATGATTTTTGGATAATTACTTCTCACTTGAGCCGTACAGGATGCATGGAAACACATTTCTAGTGTAAAATATAAACCAGAATTTAAATATACTTTTCAGGGAGGGGGATCACCTCAGCTCCAAGTTATGGTCGCCATGGAACCCATCAACTGATGCACTATTAGATAAAACATTCCTATGCTATGTAGATGAACACATTTTTTTACTGTCTATTGTTGCGCTTTACTATTTTTGCTGATAAATTTGAATTGATTTGAAGATATCATTACTGTGTCAGTATTAGGCCCTTAGCTTAAAAGTAATGTGTACGGTAGAGTTATCTACCTTGGATCTATGAAAGGGAAACGAGGGCGGCCATGACAGTAGTCGAAGTTAAACAAAAATGCCTCACAGAATACCAAAAAAGTAATTTGGCTATGATTTCTAAGTTTTTATCCATCCTGTGCTGAATAAAAGTATTAAGTTTCATACATTGTCCATTGATCATTTTTTGGTTTATTTTAGTCATTGCAGCAGTAAATGATCACAATAGATTTGGACTCTACATAGTCTGGAATGTTATCTATAAGGTTGATCATGTACTCTACATACAAGCATGCAAAAGCATGCTCCATCTAAAAAAGAACCACAGTGAGTATAACCGTGATGTAAATATAAAATATAACTTTATTCGTTTTAATTTTTTTATAATAAACGGTTATAGTCAGCTTACATACTTGCTAATTTTCTGCAGCGGTCCTTTGCCTTTATTCTGTATTGGATATGTTTTTGTTGTTGTTGTTGTTGTTGTTGTTGTTGTTGTTTTTTGTTGTTTTTGTTTTTTTTTTGTTTTTTTTTTGTTTTTTTTGTTTTTGTTTTTTTTCATTTCAATAATTTTATTTTATATTTTCATAAGCATATTTATTAATTAATTAAATAAAAAAAAATTATTTTTAAAATAAAAAAACGTATATTTCTTATAAAAATTGCAAATAAAATAAAAATATTTTTTTAATGTTATTAAAGGTGCAAATAAAGACTACTTGTGTCGTTTATATCTTTTTTATAATTTTAATTCTTATTGTATACTTTTCAATAACGTCCTTTTCTTATATTTTATTTTTTAAAAAAATCGCTTTACAATAGAAATACTGAAGAATAATAAAAGTGAAGGAACTGATTTGCCTTGTCGTCGCTTCTGGAAGCTCTCCCCAGAAAAGTAGGAACTACGTTAGCTGACTGTAACCTAATAATCAAAACAATAGATTATCAAACATCAACTTTCTCTATGAATCCTGAAGAATCCAATCTACCATGTTGTGACTGTCTTCAGTTTAAATGATTGATTAATCTGAAAGTCCAGGAACATGCATACTACTTAATCATATCATCTTTGATTTTTATGGTTAATTCGGCACTAAATTATCATTAGTTTGACATTAGTTTTACATTCTGGAATGCGTTGGACGGCTTCCAAACTAACCTATCTCTCGATGGATCTTTATATCTCTTTCTCTAAAGTTAACCTGAGAGGAAGTGATCAGGGTGTTCTTTGGCCTAATAAACCCGTCATTGACAGTAGGAGATATATATATATATATATATATATATATATATATATATATATATATATATATATATATATATATACGAGCAAACAGTTAATGAAATATGTTAAAAAACACTTTGAAATGAGTTAAAAACATTTAATCTGAAAAGGAAACACTAGATTTTATCTAGTGTTTCCTTTTCAGATTAAATATGTTTTAAACTCATTTCAAAGTGTTTTTTAACATATTTCATTAACTGTTTGCTCATATTATAAGCTCTATTGCCTATTTGGTATTATCGAGCTTTTATATCTGGCTGAGATAATTTTATAAATATTAATTCTTTAATATTTATAATTTACTTTAATTTTACCATCTTGGATCATTTTGGTAAATTCAATTGTAATTTTCATATATATATATATATAGAGAGAGAGAGAGAGAGAGAGGCACAGATAAAGAGTGTGGAAAATTATTGATAATGGTTTCAGTTAGACGAGTGTTAATTGAATAATTTCAACTCGAAAACAAATTTGTTTTATCCACGCAAGATTCACTTCAGTTTTTTTTTCTCTTTTTTTCTTTTTAATGTTACTAACACTGAAAAGCACAATAAAAGATTAAACAATCTTTTTTTTTATATAACGTTACTAACACTGAAAAGCACAATAAAAGATTAAGCAATCTTTTTTTTCAATGTTACTAACACTGAAAAGCACAATAAAAGATTAAGCAATCTTTTTTTTTTTTAATGTTACTAACACTGAAAAGCACAATAAAAGATTAAGCAATCTTTTTTTTTTAACGTTACTAACACTGAAAAGCACAATAAAAGATTAAGCAATCTTTTTTTTTTAACGTTACTAACACTGAAAAGCACAATAAAAGATTAAGCAATCTTTTTTTTCAATGTTACTAACACTGAAAAGCACAATAAAAGATTAAGCAATCTTTTTTTTTTTTAATGTTACTAACACTGAAAAGCACAATAAAAGATTAAGCAATCTTTTTTTTTTTAACGTTACTAACACTGAAAAGCACAATAAAAGATTAAGCAATCTTTTTTTTTTAACGTTACTAACACTGAAAAGCACAATAAAAGATTAAGCAATCTTTTTTTTTTTTAACGTTACTAACACTGAAAAGCACAATAAAAGATTAAGCAATCTTTTTTTTTTAACGTTACTAACACTGAAAAGCACAATAAAAGATTAAGCAATCTTTTTTTTTTTTAATGTTACTAACACTGAAAAGCACAATAAAAGATTAAGCAATCTTTTTTTTTTTTAATGTTACTAACACTGAAAAGCACAATAAAAGATTAAGCAATCTTTTTTTTCAATGTTACTAACACTGAAAAGCACAATAAAAGATTAAGCAATCTTTTTTTTTTTTAACGTTACTAACACTGAAAAGCACAATAAAAGATTAAGCAATCTTTTTTTTTTTAATGTTACTAACACTGAAAAGCACAATAAAAGATTAAGCAATCTTTTTTTTTTTCAATGTTACTAACACTGAAAAGCACAATAAAAGATTAAGCAATCTTTTTTTTTAACGTTACTAACACTGAAAAGCACAATAAAAGATTAAGCAATCTTTTTTTTTTTTCAATGTTACTAACACTGAAAAGCACAATAAAAGATTAAGCAATCTTTTTTTTTAACGTTACTAACACTGAAAAGCACAATAAAAGATTAAGCAATCTTTTTTTTTTTAATGTTACTAACACTGAAAAGCACAATAAAAGATTAAGCAATCTTTTTTTTTTTAATGTTACTAACACTGAAAAGCACAATAAAAGATTAAGCAATCGTAATAATTTTAAAGACAATGCACGTGTTGTATTTTGTAGCATATGCATATGATGGATGGGGGTAGGTGATAACTCTGATGTGGAGAAAGAATATCTGGATGGTAAAGCTATTGAGATTGTCGAAGTTTTGTTACCTTGGTGATATCATTGTCATATAAGGTGGAGCAGGTGCTAATGTGATTACAAGAATTAGGAGTAGAAATTTCTGCCATTACTAACCACTAGAGGAACACCGGTGTCAACTCAAAGAAGAGTCTCTCAGTCTAATACTGTATGAAAGTGAAACCTGGTCAGTGAGGGTTGAGGGCATGCGTTGCATAGAGAGAAATGATATGAAAATAATACAATGAATGTGTAATGTGAGTTTTATAGACACTTAGTTCTGATGACCTCAGAGGAATATTAAACCTGGTCAGCATAACGAGATGTGTGCAGAAAAGTAGACTGATGCTATGATCACGTTGAAAGATTAGGGATATTTGAGTAAGTAATTATAGAACAGTTGAGGTAGCAGGGTCGGTTCACATAGGAATGCCAAGGAAAAATGGGATGTGATAAAAATGGACCTGAGGGATAAATAAAGACCTGATCAGAGATAGGTTACTTTGGAAGTCAGTTTCTTAAAGCATGCCAACATGTAAAACAGACGTTAAACAGAATGTGATTATGATAATATATAGCATTTCCATTTCCAAACTTTTGATATTCCAATGTCATGGTGACACATTGCACAGCTGCACATAAATATTATAATAGACGAGCCTGAATGCCCGGCGTTACCCGGGTGTTTGTCGGTGTGTGTTGAGCAAAACAAAAAAAGAAAAAAAGTTGTAGCAGGCAGGTAGGCTCGAACCCGTGATACAAAGGTGGAAAAGAAAGTGGAGGTGTGTGTTAGGGTGTTGGTTGAGTAAAAAAAAAAAAAAAAAAAACCCGGAAAATTGCGAGTGCACAAAAAAAAATAATAGGAGCAGTAAGCAGGCTCGAACCCATACCGCGAAGGAGGAAAAGAAAGTGAAAAAAAAATGTGATGTGTTTGCTGTTGCGCCCATCGCCAAACTGGAAGTGACATAAGTCTAAATTAAGGCTAGACAATCGAAAAGAGGCTATATTTTCGAAAGTCATCCGCTCTTTTCGATTGACTATCCTATATTTAAACCTGTGTGACTTCCAGTTTGGTGATGGACGCAACAGCAAAGACGTCACTTTTTTTTTTTCTTTACGTTCTTTTCCTCCTTCACGGTACGGGTTCGAGCCTGTCTACTACCTTTTTTTTTTTTTTTTTTTGCTCACTACTCACCTCCAAACACCCGAAATTAATCATCTCTTTTATTTTTTATTTTAAAATATAAATTGGCATAAAGATAAGTTAATTTGGTGACACCATTTATTGTCTTATAATAAATTATTATTACTAGCAAAGATTTGCAGCAAGAGATTACATATGTTTGCTAGTGTATCAATGCACCACCAAACCCACAAAAAAGAAGGATGATATGATGACTGTAAAACAGATACTACACTATCCCTCTGCCAAACTATCACTAAAAAGGTGGAAGTAATGCCTTAGAAGATGGCATCATGACAATGGAATAAATACTACATTACATCCTCTCATACATGCACACATAAAAGGAGATAATGCCTGACAGGATGGTAGATCTTACACTACACCACCAGAATCGAACATTGGAATATTGTACAATTAATAGAAGCAATAGTATAGTTTTGATTTCAGATATCAAATCGCCATTAGTATGTGATGCTACTAGATACTAGCTTCCTGGTTAACGACACTGACTGGCGATTTGGGTGTCGCAAGTTCGAATCCAGTTCATTCCCAAAAAATCACTTTCACTTGGGATGTTGGCAACCTTCATGTGGTCCTTCCCATAAGTGCTCTATATTTTTCTAGAAAGAATTCTGACTGGAAAAATATCGGGAAAACCAATGCCAACAATAGAATCTTCAGATTCATACGATATGATGATGACCCTAAGATGCACCAGACATTGATGTTTTGTTTTCCATTTCCCTTTGCAAAACTCAATCATGTTCTGCAAAAAAAAAAAAAAAAAAAAAAAAAAAACAATTTTCTAGACAACAACAAAGCCAAAGAAAGCACAATGAATAAATATTTGAGGATATATAGAACTTGAAGCATAAAACATGTTTCCAAATTTACCGGATTCAGCATTTAAATAATCCACAAAAGGCTGATATGGCGTAAAATGAAACAGTTAAACTCAATATATTGACAAACACATTGATTCTCAATAATTTACTTTGTGAATTTTTATGTCAGATCTTTTTTCTTTTTATTTAAATACACACACGTCTTTTTTTTTCTTTTTTTTTTTTAAATTTCATTTGCTGTATGGCAAATTAACTTATGCGGTCGAAACAATTCTCATCAATAAATAATTGATTGTATATGATTAATCGAACTCAAGTTGCTGTTTTATCAATATATAGCATGAGAATTTAAATTTATATTTTTCTCAATTACTTTTACCTCATCCTCAAGTGGGTGCTCGGCGTTGCCCGGGTGTTTGGAGGTGTATGCCGAGCAAAAAAAAAAAAAAAAGTGGTCAATTTTTTTAACTTTGACCCCTATTATGAGCCCTTAAAATTTTGTTTTTGGCTCAAATCAAGTTATTTAGTTAGATACATGTCCAAAGAACCTATATCTAAAATTTCAAGTGTTTAGACCCAAAATTGGTGGAAGGGTTTGGTAGAGTTCTCAAAGGTCAAATCGTTGAACTTTGGCCCCTTAACAGCCAAATTTCTGGCCAAAAACGTATTACAAAGATTTTCCCAAATCTCAGTACCCTTTCAACTAGTTATCATTCGATTTTATTAAATCTTATCCTCGAGTGGACTTCGACCTTGGTAAGTAGTGACCCTTCAATAAAAAAATATCTTAGCCAATCTATGAAAATTATCTGTACCATTCGGTGGGGTCAACTTTAGCTAAGTACACATCAACCGTTTCCTTGGGGTGAGACCACCAGCTAGTGAACTGTTGCTACTACTACTACATACCAAGGTCGAAGGCCATTCGAGAATAAGGTTTAATAAAATCGAATGATAACTAGTTGAAAGGAGAAAGATCCGATAAGAGAATAAGGTTTAATAAAGGCCATTCGAGAATAAGGTTTAATAAAATCGAATGATAACTAGTTGAAAGGAGAAAGATCCCATAAGAGAATTAGGTTTAATAAAGGCCATTCGAGAATAAGGTTTAATAAAATCGAATGATAACTAGTTGAAAGGAGAAAGATCCCATAACAGATCCGCTCATGTGAGTGAAATCACAGCAGCGGTATCTCACATATGCAAATGACCAAGCCGTGGCAGGAGGTGACGTCACAGCAGAAGAAGAGAAGGAAAAGAAAAGCAGACAAATAAAAGGATCCACTCCAAATGCTGTATACAGGCTCTGCTTAATTTCACCCTAGTTTGGTTCATTCCCGAGTTGTTGATATACTGCATAGGCCACTCCGGTTAACTTCAATGGGATGACTGGTTCTTTTATTTTGCAGCTTACAACGGCACTCAACCTTCTCAACCCATTCGACGACAGACGATCCAGCGATAGACCATCAAACTCTGGTATTAAGCGAATTTCGAATCTGTCCATCTTTTTTTTTTTTTTTTTTTTTTTTTTTTTTTTAATCACCGCTTATCAAAGCCTAAATAGCTTAAAGTTAAACTAACAATTTATCGGGTAAATTCAACACCCTGTTGTCAAAACTTCCAACTCCAAATCTCGACACTCTTTCAAGCTGACTTGCATACGGCGACGTAGAGCACATTTTCGTCCAACTCGTTCCCTCTTCACGCCCGTTTTAATTCACCTATCTCATTTGCATATAAACGGCGACAGTCTGCATCGCTTACGTGACCATCAGCCATAAAACCAACTGGGTGTCGCCATTTTAGCCTTTCTTTCCTCCTCCTTTTTTTTATACACGACACACCTTGTGAAGCACGCATACATGCTAGCCAAGTTTTGATTGTCTCTGTAAATAAATCAATGTAACAAAAAAATAAGATTTCAAACAAGGTTTACTGATTCCAGTCTATCAATAGTTTACCTATTGCCCTTGACTTACATAATAAGTGAACTATTACTTTAAATATCTGAAACATTGATTAACAATAATAAACATTTAATTCATACCTTTTTTGTAAACACAGAAAGTCATTCATCGATAAACATTTACATTTTGGTGATTTCGGTACGCATTTATTTATTCTTTAAATGTGACCGTAAAGAAAAAGAAAGGAAATCGATTTGCCTTTTCACTTGCAATTTAGAAATAGATCGCAACTTGTAAATCAAGTCGATCTCTCTAAAGCAACATTCGAACAAGACATAAAATAGCATTGCAAACCTGTTTGTGGTACAATGGCATAACGACCTTGTTAAGAATGACTTTGATAATGTTATTATTTAGAAAGCAATCCTTAAGATGGCGAAGAGGATGAGCTTCATTAACTATTCTGCACTGACACCTAACAATTTAATAAACAGAAAATGTGTTTTTGTCCAAAAAATAATAATCGTTAACAAAGCCCCTGATAAGAACGTAATATAGTAGAGGTTGTTTTTAACACTTTGCTGATGAGCACATTCTTAGCCGGAAGTGACAATTCTAGGTCGTTATGACATATCTTATTTTTATATTAAAATTAAAACGATCATTGAAGTAAAAAAAAAAAAAATAACGAATTTTTTTTTTTTTTTTTTTTTTTACAAACAAGTCGCCTCTTATTAAAGCCCAAAGGCTACTTGAGGATGAGGTAAAATGTTAATTTTCAAAACCAATATGCAAATTAATCTTGCGACTGATTTCGCATATACATAATATCCTTGAATGTCTAAGGTCTCTGTACAAAGGGTTTATCAGAACAACCTGGTATGAGGATACTTTTCCCTAGAAGTAAATTCTGACCAAATATTCAAAATCACATTTTGTATTTGCAGCCCCAATACGATCCCCATTTTATGGCTAACCCATATTAGCTTTTATGAGGAATGATGCACCTTCTCCAAATACCTCAAATAATAGCACGAAGCAGGATACTCTGCCAGACTAGATAAATTCTTGTCTTGAAATCTAGTGAGACTAAAACGAAAGATATACTACAACATATGAAAATGGTTAATTGGGGTGAGGAAAATTATGTATCAGCCAACACTCGCTACATCACAGACAGGAGCTACTTCTCACGATTCGAGATTTGAAATCCATTTCCTCCTGGCTTGTCCAATCACAAGCCAGCTGTTTATCACGTAACAGAGTAAAAAAAAGGTGAAATCCGAAACTCTCAACCCTTTTTGATCCTGACCCTGCCTGGGAGCAGACTTTACCTGAGGCTTCGACCCCCGGCTGAACGTGAGTACTACACGCTAGCTATGGCTCTCTTCCAACTACCATTTATTTCCACATGCTGTACCCATATGAACTTTATCATTCTACAGGACTACCCTCGTCGATACAACTCGCACTCACCCACGACAACATGCAAACACACTGAAGACTTTGCCCTTTCTTTCTCCTGTAATCGATTTCCTTTGCCCCAGCTACTAGCTTTAAACACATGTGGACTGAACTGTTCTCTCCTCAACAAGCCGTTAATATATTAAATCTATCTTCACACAAGAACACTTCAACCTAATAACCCGTTTCTCTCTTCTACTGATGCTGCTAACGAAGATAACAAATAAAGTTGTTTATTAATATGGAATGAAACTACATTCATTGTCTCATTTCTATAATTATGTTCTCAATTTCTTTACCAACTCAGTGTTTGAGAGATAAAGGAGAACTTTAATGGAACATTCGAATATCTATGCATCTCATATAGATTTCAAGTGTTAGCCCCAGGTAGTGGGCCCCTTGATTTCTAAGAACTTCGTTTGAAAGAAATAAAATAAGAAAAAGATGCATCTAAGATGTAAAAGTTGAATTAAATTTAAATAGGGCGTTTTACCTTTACCAATAGTGTGAGAAATGAACCCAAATTTGCATTTATTTAGATAATTCAAAACTAGATTCAAAGTAAAATTACATTTCAGTAAAAAACAAATTCAGAGCAAACTATGCATAGTTTAAGCAAACGACAAAATAAAAACAATGATTTAATATAAACCTGTAACATGCTTTCATGATGTAAATATTATCAAAACTGAGTTAATAAGTAATGCAAAGGTTGTAGAATTCCCAGCACATCTTTCTCGAGTCGACGTTGCCTGATTCCAGTGACAAAGAGAATTCCATGACGACCAGAAACACTATCGATATAAGAGGAAAGCTCATACAGTAGCTGAGGTTCACAAATGGTTACCTGTTTTAGTACTGACCAATAAGTGAATAAAATTGTTACATTTAGCATTGACAATCTTTTCTTTAGAATCCGAATTTGCAATGGTTCCAACCTGTGAAACATTCATGACAAAAGCTCATCTAGCTACAGGCATTGTAAAGAATTTCCTCTTCTCCTTTTTTTTTTTTGTTGAATTATCCAACACTAGGAGACATAAGTGAAAAGTTGACAAATTCAGGGCTCTTAATCGTCCATTTCCAACAGCAAATTAGTCCCACACAGACCAGTTTCCTCATTGATAGTTGCCCTCAGTGTGTCATACAGACGATCAGCTTTTCTTTGCATCTAGAGATCAGAGTAGGTGTCTTCCTTCAGATTCATCGTGACGGGTGACATGTTCTGCAAGCGTTATTTGTCTCTTAACAACTGAAGGATTCGTACAGTGATGTCTTTTCCAGGTGTTCGTAGCATTTTGGTGTATGTACCTCTGTGTACATAAAACTAAACGGAACTTCCATGAACAAACTTTATTTTTAAGAACTTTTTGTCGATGGAACAAAATACTATTGTTGTCTTCAAGTCCAATCAATAAAAATAAAATACTATGGTTGTCTTCAAGTCCAATCAATATTTTGTTTTTGAGTCCAATTTTCTACATAATCAAATTGTGCTCATTAGACTATTGTTTTCGAGTCCTCTCAGGGTGTTATTCATCGTCCAACAGATAAACCCGTTCATCCTTATCTACAAGTGACCTGGGAGTAATCTTTTAAGTCTTGATACGAGGTTACTTGTTAGTATTAAAACCAAAGATCTGAAACCATGATCAAAACATCAGATGCGTTTTTAATTTATAGTTAGAAATGGCTCAAATAAAATATAATTTCTGCATTTTTCCTGGAATACTACTAAACCGGCAGTGACAATGAGAATATAACCATAGAATATAAGTATATAAAAAAAAAGCCAGTAGAAGGAATGAAGAAAAAAGTGTAAAATAGAATGCATAGAAAAGATTAGGATATTGAGTCATTATGCATATACGTTATCAAGATTAGTTTTACATTTTTGGACGGGGCTATTATTTAGGAGAGTTGCATAAGGTTATGTATAATATAAAGTACATTTATTTTATGAAATATTGACAGATTCAGAAACATTTGTGATAAAAAGATAAGATTTTGTCCGCCACAATGTTTTTTGGGCATATGTTGGGGAATTTGTCTCAAATCAAAATATCAGAGATTTTAAATATTTTTAGAAATATTGAGAATATTGCATTAATAGTAAATAATAATTGCCAAAAATATAAAGCAGATGTCATAACAAAAAATTGAAACTAAAACCAAAATCTTGAGATTTCTAATCATACATTCTACCAATTGACCTACTTGAATTGTTTTATAAATAGTTTAAACATTACTGTAACAAAATAATTATGGTGTTAGCGTTATGACATAATTGTCCGATTTACATAATGTTTCAAAACATGATTCCAAACATAGGCGATAAAACAAAAGATAAAATTATGAATGGGTAAACATTACTGATAGTGTTGGAAATTACTTTAATGATTCAAATCAATTTATTTTGCTTTAACTACGCATTAACATTAAGAACAATTTAATATTTAATGTAGGGCCCATTACTTCAGTTAATTAAAATTAACTGATTTTATTTTTTTCTTACGAGATTATGTAGAAGTGGTTTATTTAGAGTTGTAGAGGGAATGGCAATATCAAAAATAAGAATGAAAAAGTCTATTCAAGAAAAATAATTGATTTTTATTGACAACATAATTAAGACAAGTGTTCGTACTGAGAGTTCAAACAGTTCAAGAACGTTCTGGAGAAAGAAATGTTTTCGTATTTAAGGGTAAATTAAGAACATATTTGTTTCAGCTGTGATCGTACACGTTTGTGTGTGAAAATTAATTAGTATGAAGATGTGTGAATATATATTAGTGTGCCTGTTTTTCTAGCGAGAGAATGTGTTCTTTTTGGTTAGTCCTCGATGCGTTTATGTGTGCATGGATTATGTGTATGCGTTCGTTTAACAACGTGTATGTATATGATGACGCTGTATTTTGTAGACTGTGAAAGTTTCTTGTTTGTTTGTCGAGCCTAGATTGGATTGTGATGTACACACGTATTGGAAAGATAACAGAAAAAGAGAAAAATTGTGTTTGTGTTTCCATACCACATACAAGAATTTTGATTGGCTGAAAGAAATTGCTGATTGAAGATTTTGTCCAATCACGAGTTGATATGTAATAACAATATTCACTGCACTGCTTTTTCAAACAGTTCTCTCTCTTATCACCACTTTTGGCTTCGACAGTTGTATCCAGCCAGTTTAGTAAGACTATTCTCATTGTGTAGTATTTGGAATCCCAGCTTAATTGCTATATAGGTAGTTTTAGAAATAGAAATTATTTTGGGTTTCCCATCAGCATTTAGCAGGGTCAGAAAAGGTTGGGTTTGACAGGCGTCAAACTGAAGTCACCTTTTGACAACCTAAATAGAATGCACCGGAAATTAGGGGTGACACGGGAATTGTGGTCGTAGGCTTCCGGTTGACGACCACATGGGCTGAGAGTTGGTTTTGTGCAGCAGAGAATGCAGACAGAAAATCTCGGCTCTCCCGACAACCAGGGGTCGAGATGATAGGCTTGCCTTGAAATAAGATTGAAGCGTCAAACCCATCTTGTGTTCATTAATGCATCTGTCTGCAGTAGTAAGTACCACTCCCCACGAGATGGAGACCAGCGTTCAAGAAGGTATCATCCGCTGGCCAAGGCAACCAGGTATGTATGATTATACATTTGCACATACATGTCTTGGAACCGTCCAAGGCAAGAAATGGTGTAAGGATAAGAACATACACACACACCTATAACAGTGAACTACATGTAACATACGTAAGAGCATACACACACACGTATATAAGATCGGTGATAAACACAAAGTGCCCTTAGTGGTAGTAAAAGTAAAAAGTAAACGATTAAAAAATAAATAAATAAACCCGCAAAGGCATTCATCTAACAATTGGACTCTAAAATGACTACCAATTTTATGCATAGAATTATGAAAACCTGTCTTTTATAACCCGATATTTGTTTATTTTATGCTACTTGGCATTCCTGATAATATATCAGGAAGTCAGTAAAGAAATCAGAATCTGTGGTGCCATAGATTTTCCACATTCTACCCAGTCTCTTTCCATCACCCTTGTCCAAATGGACAGAATCTAAAATGGAGAAACTGGCATGCATCCAAGGTTTATTGAATAATGTTATTAATACAACAGTATTTGCTGGCACTCAAATGAAGGACAACCTTATTGATAACATGTCTGCAGCTAAAATAATTCTGATTTTCATAAATGCTCGTCAAATATGACAGAATTAAAAAAACAGTTTCAAAGAAGAAAGAGTTCAGTTCTATTTTTCTTAATGTCAAAAAGGTAAAGGTATGTTTGTAAGAAGAACGTATTTTATTACTGTGGATTAGGAGAAAGCTTTTGACAGTGCCAAGAGGTGTTGTCTAGTGAGCTTTGCATAAACTAGGGGTAAACGATTGGTTAGCTAATGCATAACACAAGGATAGATGCCTGGATTTCCCCCCATATTGAAAGTCGACCTTGTATCAAACTCTGCCCTCAGTAAGAGGCAACTAACTAGAGAATTTATTTTAAAGCATACCACTAATCAATCTTTCACTCACTTCGAAATGACAGCTTTGTTTCAACGAGCTAAGGGTTGATGGGTGCAGGGTTTAAGGTCAGATAGTTGAAACCTGACAACAGGTGTTTCTCAGTTTTTGTTGTTATTGAATTTTTTTTATTCTCTCTCTCTCAACTGTGGTCACAAAAGAAAAATAGCACTTGATAAGATTTCTTCACACAGGGTGGTTGTGTACAAAACCAGCTCAGCGACATTAGTTTTTTGATTGTTGGAATGAATGAAGAATAAATTTATATTTTGTATAAAATTTCTTTTGTTCACTTCTCAACGTCATTGATTCCTGATAAGGTAATTCATTCTCTGGAGAGAATTAATGATACCATACGATGAATATACAGCTGATATGATCCATTTGGACAGCACCAGACTATTACGTTTCAGGATCTTAGACAACGTGAGCTTAAATATTAGAAAGAACAGTCAACCACTGCTCAAATCAGGGAATGTGACTCTTAGGAGCTGGTGAATCCATGCTAAGGACGATAAGATCCTTTCCATACATTATCACGGTTTTGATACACTCCGTGGGCCATGATAGCGTTACAAAGATTGTTTCAGTAATTGTAACAGTTATATAATAAAGATCTATTTTCTTTTGTATTAGCATGTTTTTGATTGAAACGTTGTCTTGTCAAAAGACATTTGCATGGGAGGCACCGCCACCAAATTTTCTTCCATACTTTTTGAACACTCAATATTTAAATGTCAAGATGTCATATTCGTGAATCATCTTTAGTCACAATCTGGACGAGGCGAAATGAAGGACAGTTTTAAACTCCCTTCAATAATACTGGCTCAACATATTCTTGCCTATATAACTAATTCCCGGGCATGTTGATTGTGTTCATGAAACTATGAATAAAATTGATTTAAATTGTAGATGAAAAAGTTTGTCCCTATAATCAAACTATAATAACCTTCATTTTCTTCATACTCAGCAAGGTCAGAGGATGAATATCTATGAGCAACCCTTTCCTTATCAAAAAAAAAAAAAGACAGGTTCTCTCTACGCAATGTAAGAAATGCTCTAAATTATGTTAGGATTAACAGCATATTTAGTGACAGCTTTAACATCAAAGTAGGAACGCATCTAGGTTCTGTACCAAATCCATTCCTTTTTATTTGTGTCTTAGAATCATTGTTCAAGTTCAAACAACTTTTGAAGAGATTCGATGCATAAAATCATATTTTAAAAACATTAGATTGACTCAATTCTCGTGAGTGACTGTTTTATAAACCCTTTTCAGGTTATTTAATTCACTCATTTCAGGAAAAGATTTTTTCTTCTCTTTTTTTTTTTTTTTGCTCTTATTAGTTTTTCATGATTAAAGCACTAAAGTGTATGTAAATACCATCTGCTGAAGTTTCATGACTTATCGAGACAAATTCTATTTTGTTGATAATTGAGTTATCTCCTTGAAAATGATGATGCTCATAGATATCTATATATCAGCAGTATTGGTCAATCAGGATCCACCTTGAGCTAAGCAAGTGGCAGAATTTAGTTACATATGTTGGATATCAGAAGGCTGCGTGTTCGAATCATGTTGGGGTCACCACTTGTTGGAGACGGGACGTCTGCAGTGTGGTAGACGATCCCGTCTCCATGTATATAATGGTGGATGTATTTAATGGTAAAGGAATTGAAAAGACAAAAGGTCGCATAATGAAGACGAAAATATACCGTTATATATCAACGAAACAAATGCAATTTATTTGCATAAATATACAGGAAAGAGTGATAGGAAGTGATAGGAAGATGAGTAACGTTACTTGCGGTTGACTGGCTAGTCAGGAACGCGGTGGTGACTCATTGCTCCACCGGAGCGGTGTTTGTCACATCTTGACTGGTCGAGCGTTCAGTGGAAAAGAGGGTGAAATATGAGAAACAGGAAGTGACGTAGCTAGGTCGCTCTTCTGAGTTAAAGGGTGACAATCGAGTAAGGCTGAGAGTTCTCAACTCCCACACATACATTCAATGCTTAGAAGGCTTCAGAGCTGATCACTTGGATAGAGGAATTTGTCAGAGCTAATAAATAATTCTAAATTGTTTAAGTTGATGAATTTCAGACTTCTGTACAATATTCAAGGTGGAGAGGTGAAAGAATTAAACACAAGACGTAGTTAAAATCAAATAAATTGTTTTTGTTCAAATAGTTTTCAATGCTATTAATGTTTATTCGTATATTTTTCTATTATTGCTTATGTTTGAATTTGTTTTTTTGAAACGTACAAATGTATTAAGAATGAGAGTTCATATACAAACGTTGTTTTAATTTGAATAAAATAAAATATGCATCATGCGTTTGAAAGCCAAATCACAACGTAATATTAGGAAAATAAACAAATATTTTATTTGTTTGAAATTTATCACAGATATATTTCAGAGGTATACTCCATCTTCAGTGCGTTCTTTTGTTTTTTTTGTTTTCCTTTTCTTCTTCCTTGCCATGCTGTAAAGTTGGAGAAAGAAGTCTGTAAAGAGCCGTGCATTGTATCTAGCGGTTGTATTTTGAAATGCTTGAACTGTGCGTAGGCAACACGAGAATAAAAATACAATCGCTAGATACAACATGCGACTCTTTACAGACTTCTTTCTCCAAATTTACAACATGGCAAGGAAGAAGAAAAGGGGAAAAAAAGAAACAAAACACTGGAGATGGAGTCTACCTCTGAAATATATTTGTGGTAAATTTCAAACAAGTAAAATATTTGTTTATTTTCCTTATATTACGTTGTGATTTGCTTTCAAGTGCACTTGATGCGTATTTTATTTGACAAATGTATGACGTCATGCCAAAGCTATATTTTGTCATGGTAATATTTTAAACTCTGTTCATAAGAAGTTCAAATAGCTCAATCAGTAGAACCCCGGATTAAAGATCTGAAGGTGGCAGTTTCAATTAAAGATTATGGCATCCGTTTTATTTGTTAGCAACTTATTATTTCGGGACAAGATCAAAGTGTAGTAACTCTGTCCCGTGGGGAGGCATTGTAAATAGGAACTTATGATTTACCATTAATACAATATTTTCCATTTCTAAAATCGTTAAGACCTCTGATATTTTGAAATGCAATAAATTTCACAATCAAAAAAAAAAAAGAAAAATGACTAACGGACAAAATTTCTATTCATATAATGGAACTCTTAATTTATTATACAAAGGGGCTAAACCTTTCTTTTCTTAACTAAAAGACATCAATGTGAATTAATACAATTCCACTCAACACTTATTCCAACTTTGACATGTTCTTTCCCGCTCCCAGAAAACAGCAATGCTTACTTTCACTTAAGGTACCATGTTGATGTTGCATCTTTTAGACCATTTTTGGTTTTATCTGGTAACATATCGGCACGCCCTATCCAGCCTTAATAGAGTTCAAAACCGGCTTCGAAATCTAGTGGGTAATGCCCTTTACTCGTCTCCGCAACCTCTTTCCCATAGAGGGAATGTTGTGAATCTGTCTCTGCTCTATCGCTAGTTTCATGGCAAGTGCTCGTATGAACTCCAATCTATGGTTCTCCTTTGATAAACTTTCATAAAAAACACTCGACTGGCTACAACCATACGATTTCCCCACTCTCTAACTGTACCTAAATCTGAATGCAGATTCCATAAACAGTTTTTTCCCCAGAACTACCCGCCTGTGGAACACTGCTCCGCTGTCTTGCTTTCCAGTTGAATACATGGTAGCCTTCAAGTCCAATGTAAACAAGTTCTTGATGATCCATTCCCATAATTAAATTCTACCTAATTTACAGCCTTAACGATCACTAAAAAATATTCATTATACTCGAGTGGCTTTCGTGCCTTGATAAGTGGTGACTCCCAAGTAGAAAAACAAACACAATTGTCCAATATAGAATTCTTTTGGAGACTTCCAATAACATTCCTTATTCACCACATTATAGTACATAGTACTAACTTCAAAAGTAAAAGAAAAAAAATGTCTTGGGTGCCATCAGCTAGAATCGAAACCAAAACATTTAGCTCTCTACTATTTCACTACTGTTTGAGCTAAGCAAACAGATAGATAAGAAAGTTATAAAATTAAACCACTTTCACTATGATAAGTTAACATATGCAAAAACAAAGGTCGGCAATTTGAAATGAATATTTTGCATTGCCAACTTTTGTACGCGTTATTCATCCATCCAAATAAGTATTTTACTCGTTATAAACCATCCTTGGTATATGATTACTAGTTCCTGTTAATTTCGGTGTTATATAGCCAGTAGTTTAAAGTTTATCAGTTAAATATTTAATAAAAATTTATAATGCATAAAATTATCCAGTGATCTTAAATTTTTTACTTCACCTTTAATGTGCTGACTACCTGCCTCCCTCCTCTACCTAAGTGATCCACGGGGGATAGAATACAATAATGTCATATCTATTGTTTGAATTTCAGGGCGTTAAATATTAGGCTTTTTTACTCTCACACTTTTGATGATGATGATGATGATATAATTCGCAAAAAAAAAAAAAAAAAAAAATGCTGACTTTAAAACCAAACTCAAATGTAGTTTGATTACATTTATTCATTCAATAAACATTTGGTTTGGTTTATGGCATATCAAACTTTTGTGATGTGGTTTAAACACTGACTATACTTCACATCTATTTAAGGTGAGCGAAACTGGTAGGAGTCAGTTGAAGCTGCAAGTTGGAATACAGACACTTAGCACTTTATTTGTCAACTCACTAGTTGTTGCTACCTTTTTTTTTTTTTTTTTTTTTTACATAGTCTTGATAAGTGGTGATTTTTTTTTTTTTTTTTTTTAATTTTTTTATTCAATTTTCACCCCAAACAAGGCACAGTGCCACTTTGAAGCAGGGGGCTACTATCAGGGACTTAATTAGCGGGGTCATTATGAAGGGAGATGAGTAGAAAGATGTTTGTTAACATTACACTTGAACTTCTGCATATCATTGCAGTTGGGAAAGCAGAATCTCGGAAGGGAGTTCCAAAGACCCGCAGTTCTGGGGAAGAAACTATTGGAGTAAAAGGCTTTCTTGCACCTAGGGATCTCTACTGTAAAGGGATGAGACTTAATAGCTTGTCGGGTTTGTCGGGGGTAGTTACGTCAGGGAGGTACAAGTGTTTGCAGTTCGTCAGAGCATTCACCATTGAAGTATTTGTAGAACAGGCAGAGGGATGCAACATCTCGTCGATGGGACAGAGGCTGAAGCCTAGATGACAGTTCAGGACCTATCAGGTTGGCGACTCTCTTTTGAACCCTGTCCAGGAGCGAGAGACAAGAAGCAGATGCACCAGCCCAGATGTGACAACAGTACTCCATACATGGGCGAATGGTTGCCTTATAGAGGTATAGGATACTGTCAGGCGTAAGTAGTTTTCTAGCACGGTAGAGGGAGCCAACCTTCATTGCAGCAGCCTTGGCAATGCTCTCAATGTATCTATTCCAGTTCATATTCCCTGTAAACGTTAGGCCGAGGAGTTTAAAAGTAGAGAAGGTTTCTTGTAGTTATTGAAGGAAACAAGCTTAGTCTTAGCAGCATTGAATGTGACCAACCATTTTTGTCCCCATTCCACTACGGATTGGAGGTCATCCTCTAGCGTTTCTGCCATTTCCTTGGATATGTGTTCATTTGTTTTCCCCTCATATCTGTTATAGAGAGTGGTGTTATCGGCAAATATACCCATCTCCGAAACAATTTTATCAGGGAGGTCGTTTATGAATATCAGGAATAATAGAGGTCCAAGGATAGACCCCTGAGGTACTCCCGCATTTATGTCGTATTGTTTGGATGTACGACCGTCAAGGAGAACTTTGATTTTTCTATTACTTAAGAAGGATTTAATTACATTATGAATTCTTCCAGTGATTCCATATGATCTAATTTTCCTTAGAAGACCATCGTGCCATACCCTGTCAAAAGCCTTAGATATATCGAGGGCCACCGCTCTACCCTCCCCTGTTTTATCCAATGAACGGTATATACGTTCAGAAACTACAGTTAAGATATCTGCTGTTGAACGGGCTTGCCTGAATCCATATTGTTTGTCAGTCAGGAGTTTAGCAGCTGTTAGGTGCTGGACTAGGGCTTGATTAACTAAGGACTCAAATATTTTGGCGAAAAGCGGGAGGAGGCTAATGGGGCGATAATTTAGTGGGTCAGTTCTTTCACCAGAATTCTTGAAGACTGGTACCACAGAGGCGGTTTTCCAGCAGTCAGGAAAACAAGATTCGTTAAGGCATTTATTGTAAAGTTTGGACAGAACTGGAGCAACCTCGGCAGAGCATTTTTTTAATAGCACAGGCGGGATGAGATCTGGTCCACATGCTTTTGAGGTGTCTAGGTTTTTTATAATAGCATGTACCTGAGAAGGGGTGATTTTCAAATCGTCTAGTGAGGCGTCTGTTCGCAGAGGAAAATCAGGGAGTGAGTGATGTACCGAGTTCAGTGTGGAGTTTGAGGCAAACCGACTGGCAAGCAGATTAGCCTTGTCAGTTGCCGTGCAAGCAATCTCATGATCGTTTGATAGTGGGGGAATAGTTGACTGTCCATTATTTACTACACTGTTGTAGATTTTCCAAAAATCCCGGGTTCCTAATTTCTGTGCTTCGATGTGTTTTCTGGTGGTTTCAGAGTAATCTGTCTTAGCTGTCTCTATCACTCTCTTACAATTATTTCTAGCTTCTATAAACTTCTGTTTATTTGAGCTGGACTTATGTCGGTTGAATCTGCAGAACGCATGCTGCCTTTGACAAATGGCAGCTGCACAAGCAGAAGTAAACCATTGGGGGGAGTGGGGCTTGCTATAGAATTTCCGTGCGGGAACATGTGCTTCAATAGCAGTTTTGAACCATTCAGTGGTCTCATTTGCACACTGTTCTGCTGGAAGAGTAAAGATATTTTGCCATGGGGCATCTCTGATGAGCTCCCTGATGGCTTCCCAGTCAGCCTTTTTGTAATACCTCGTTGTTTTAAGTAGTGGGTCTTCAGTTTTAGGGCAAGAATTTAGGCTGATTTCTACCATTATCACAGCGTGATCAGCATTCCCGAGTGGGCTGTGGGCATTTGTTGTACAGTCATTGGGAACCGTTGTCAGAAAGCGGCCACTCGAGGATAAGGGTTAAAGCGTGTACAGTAGAAATTGGACAGTATAGTAATCGTTAGTAATGGAAATTTGGTAAATTTGTTAACTTATATGGAACGGCACATCAAAAACTTGTTTACGTTAGACTTGAAGACAACCATATTGTAGTCAGCTGGAAAGCAGGAAAACGGAAGCAATTCCATAGGCGTGCAGTTCTAAGAAAGAAGCTTTGATCATGGAATCTACGTTTAGGTTTAGGCACAGATAAAGAGTGGGGGGAATTATTGATAGTGTTTTCTGCTAGACGAGTGTTTCTTGTGAAAGTTTGGCGAGAGGGGACCATAGATTGGAACTTAGCCGAGCACTTGCCATGGAAATAACAATAAAGCAGAGACAGATTCGCAACATCTTTTCTGTGAGAAAGAGGTTGCAGGGAAGAGAAAAGGACATCCCCTACAAGGCTACGAAGTCTATTTTGAACTCTATCAAGGCAGGACAAGTCATTTCTAGCAGCTCCTGCCCAAATGTGGCAACAGTACTCCATCGTGACATGAACATCTATTATTGTACCTCACGGAATAAATCTATTCTATATTATATTGGTATACGGTTTTCACTCGATTATACAACACAAACCTTTGTGGGTCCTTATCTACTTACCTCCAAGACGAGGGTAAAGTTAGACAGTTTTTAATGTGGGAAAGTTTTGCTCCACAAGAAAGAGGCACTTTAGATTGGAACAAAAATTAAATCTGCCTCCCTTTAGAAGAATTTCTCCTCCTTTGACCGAGGATAGAATGGACTAAGTGTAGCATCAGAAGAGATATACTTTAATGCTTAAACGTTTGATTCAAACCTTTTGTGAGTTGTTTCCTGTTAAAACAGAATCATTATTGTAAATAGTCCATCGAAAGCAACCTGCCATCTTATCTATGACTGAGAGAGGGGGAGATTACGATTCCTACACGTCCGAACGTAATTAATGCATAATAAATGGAAATTATTTTCATTTATTTACTAACAAGAACACCAAACGTTGCTAAGAAGATATCTCACTAATGATGCAATTCTTTATCTGTATAAAAGCCAAGTACGTCCAAGGATGGAGTACTGCTACCACATCTGGGCAGGAGCTGCTAAAAACAGTCTATCCTGCCTTGACAGAGTACAAAATAGACTTCGTGGCTTGGTGGGGGATGCCCGTTTCTCTTCCCTGCAACCTCTCTCCCACAGAAGAGACGTTACGAGCCTGTCTCTGTTTTATCGTTATTTCCATGGCAAGTGCTCGTCTGAGCTCCATTCTCTGGTCCCCCCCCCCGCCAATCTTTCACGAAAAACACCTGACTAGCTGAAACCACTGTCAATAATTTTCCCCACTCTTTATCCGTGCCTAAATCAAAACGTAGATTCCATGAACAAAGCTTCTTTCTTAGAACTGCACGGCTGTGGAACTCTCTGCCGCTTGCCCGTTCCCCCCCCCCCGAATTCAACTTGGATGTCTTCAAGTCCAACACAAACAAATTCCTGACGAACCACTCCCTTAAGTAATGACACCTATCAAATCCCCAATACTATTAATACGATACTATACCACTGATTAGTGTACACACAATGACTCTTATCCCGAGTGGCTCCTAGCCCTTGATAAGTGGTGACCCCCTTGTAAAAAAAAAAGTATCGAATAAGGATCACTGCTATGTACTTTTTTCATTAGGTTCATAATATGATATATTACTTTTTTTGGTTTTACTGCTTCTCTTTCTCTTGTTTCGCTCCTTGCTACAGTTGGAAGAAGATGAAATGTTGGAAAACTCTCTGAATGTCATATCTATTGTTTGAATTTCACTAAAATTGAATATACGTATTTAAAGTTTTAAGGGTATTCTATCCCCCGTGGATCACTTAGGTAGAGGAGGGAGGCAGGTAGTCAGCACATTAAAGGTGAAGTAAAAAATTCAAGATCACTGGATAATTTTATGCATTATAAATTTTTATTAAATATTTAACTGATAAACTTTAAACTACTGGCTATATAACACTGAAATTAACAGGAACTAGTAATCATATACCAAGGATGGTTTATAACGAGTAAAATATTCGTTTGGATGGATGAATAACGCGTACAAAAGTTGGCAATGCAAAATATTCATTTCAAATTGCCGCCATCTTAGTTTTTGCTTACATAAAACTAATCACGAAAGTGGTCTAATTTTATAGCTATCTTATCTGTTTGCTTAGCTCAAACAGTAGTGAAACAGTAGAGAGCTAAATGTTTTGGTTTTGATTCTAGCTGATGGCACCCAAGGCATTTTTTTTTCTTTTACTTTTGAAATTAGTACTATATATTAGGTAATACATATATTGTCCTGGGATATAAAAGAAAAACTCATGCAATAAGCCTAACAGAAGTTTCTTTTTAGATTTTTAGTCTGACTAGTTTTACTTTAATTACCTATAATCTCATATCTGTCAAATCTGTCTCCTGTTATTGTCAGAGGCGATTGATGAACCTAAGGGATACTCTCGCATCCCATACAATCGACTATTTGTCAGTTTCCAAACCTATCAGATCTGCTGTGATAATTCATGCACACATACTATTTGGCAAATTATGAGTCTGCAATTTCATCCCAGCTACGTCAAAAATGTGTAATTACTAATATATACAGATTATATACAGGTATTGTACTTCTGTGTCAAAATAATATTTAAAGGGTTGATTCGAATTTTAAAATGAAATAAAATTTTATATAAAAACTAGCAGAGATCCGACGTTGCCCGGGATTGAATGATGATCAATGAATATTTCACACTCCTATATTTTTATTGTCATTGAAATCTGTGAAAACGCCCGGGAGAAAGCTTCACATGCCTCCATGCAGTAACTTAGTCCAAAATATGTTATTCTACATTGCACTCTGTTTCTTTTATAAAATTATTTTATACAAACTTCTTCCCAGTTAACAAAAAAAAAAAAAATTAAGAAATGTATGTGCAGGGTTTGAACCACATCATGCAAAAAAAAAAAAAAAAATGAAAAAATGTAAATTTTCAAGTCTTATAAAATTCTTTGCAGTTAATGAAAAAAAAATAGGAAATTTACATGCGGAGTTTGAACCTACAGACCATGTCATGCAAAAAAAAAAAAAAAAAAAAAAAAAAGCTCGCTATCAACTTACCCACAGTAGAATTTTCACAGCCCATTGTTCTATCGCTGTTGCTAAGCAACAACATAGAAGAAATGACTTTACCGATGATAGATAAATTAGCAGTTTCGATTATCGGTAATTATTGGGGGTATTCTGAGACAAACTTAACTAAGATCACTCAGATGTATACACTAAAGTTCTGTAAATTTTAAAGAAAATCTGTTTGGCAGTTTCGGAGTTTATAAGAAACGAACTCTCACACACACACATACACACACACACACACACAGATAAAGTTGCATTTATATAATTGTAGAGATTAAAAACAAAAACAAAAAATAGTGTCTCAAAGATTTTCTAAGGTCTATGACGTGTGACAGGTAATTCAATCAATCAGCAAACACCCTTTTCTAAACAATAAACAAAGATGCAAGACGGCTAACCAGGGGTAAATCCATGTTTGTGTCACACGGAGATTTTTTTTTATTTTTTTATTACATTTTCACCCCAAACAAGGCACATTGCCACTTTGTTGTAGGGGGCTACTATCAGGGACATAAGCATCAGGGGTACTGTGTAGGAAGTTGGGCAACAAGATGTCGGTTCATGTTGCACTTGAACTTCTGCATGTCAGTACAGTCGGGGAAGCAGAGACCCGGCAGAGAATTCCGAAGTCTAGCTGTTCTGGGGAAGAAACTACTGGAATAAAAGGCTCTCTTGTATCTAGGGATCTCTACTGTGAAGGGGTGAGATTTACCTGCTTGTCAGGGTATTTACGTCGAGGGGGCACAAGTGCTTGCAGTTCGTCAGAGCATTCACCGTTGTACTTGTAGAACAGGCAGAGGGATCCAACATTTCATCGATGGGACAGAGGCTGAAGCTTAGATGACAGTTCAGGACCCATCAGATTGGCGACTCTTTTGAACCTTGTCTAGGAGCGAGAGACTAGTGGCAGATGCACCAGCTCAAATACAACAATACTCCATACATGGGTGAATGGTGGCCTTATAAAGGTACAGGATACTTTCAGGTGTCAATAGCTTTTTAGCACGGTAGAGAGAACCCACCTTCTTCACAGCGATCCTGGCAATGTTCTCAATGTAATTGTTCCAACTCATGTTTCCTGTGAACGTTAGACCGAAGAGTTTAAAAGATGTACTTTAAGATAAAGAATCATTGGCCGTTGCTATTGGCGGTAGGGAAGGTTTCTTATAATTATTGAAGGAAACAAGTTTAGTCTTGGCAGCATCCATTTTTGTCCCCATTCCACTACGGATCGGAGCCGACGGAGGTCTTCCTCCCTCTAGTGTTTCTGCCATTTCTTTAGATATGTGTTCATTTCTTTCTCTCTTGGTTGATTTGCTAAAGAGAATACATTCGTTTGAAAGCAATACTCACACTTTTTGTCTGTTAGGATAATCTGTGGATTCAATTTCTTAATTTTAATTTTAAAAACTATAAAGTCAATTAAATTCACTATAAAATAACTTTGATACTATTAAGCCGCTACTAAATCTAAGGGAAGTAACTCCTATTTATGCTTGATTTTAAAGGGAAGTAACTCTTTTTTATATAAAAAAAAAAAATTAGTTCTGATCTATTAAAATTGTATATTGAAGAATATAAATTTTACAAAATGTACTTGAGACACTTTGGATCACAATCACTGATTTCATCCATAAACTGCTGCATATATATTAAGGCATTCTTCTTGCATGACTAATAATAATAAATGTTATCACTTATTAGCCGCAGTATACTTGGTTAATAGATATTTGAACAATTTAGCCTTAGGCGGAATTTTTTTAACATCTTATTTCATAGTATTGCAATAGTATATTATATTAAATATGAGTTTAATAGTTTCTCTAAAGCTTTTTTCTTGTATACTTTAATAACACAAAATGTGTGTGTATGTATGTATGTATGTGTTTATATATATATATATATATATATATATATATATAATGTGTGTGTGTGTGAGGACACTTCTCAACCAATATATTCAACAATTTTTTTATCTGCAGATTTGAATATTTGTATAAAGAGTATTCAAACACGTGGAAAACTTTAATTGGTTTTCATCCAGAAAAAAAAAACGGTTGCTAAGAGGTCAGAATTGAAAAATTGGTACGTGGAAGTCATCAGATTTTTTTTATCTGTTTTCAACTGTTTTACGATTATGTTAAGTATAAGTTGATTTGAAAACACATTTTAAAGATCATGTCAGTTGATCTAATAGTTGCCATACTTGACTTACTGTCTTTAGGTTTTGGTTTCGATCTCAGCTCGAGTTTTTTTTTTTTTTTCTACTTACAAGAAGTGAACTGTTTAGAAAAGAACAATACTTGCATGCACATATTTCAGTTTCATTCCGTTTTTTACTTCATTTACTGCGGTATTTCTGTTTATAATAAATAAGAATTTTGCATTGATTAAAATATAATATTTATGCATATTTTACGGTGGTTTGCTAGTATATATATATATATATATATATATATATATATATATATAAGTAAAAGATGGTCACACATTTTTAGAAGACACTTATTTTGAATAAAATTAAAATTTAAATGAGAAATTTGAAAACTTTGAAGTATTGGAAATAATGATAAAATCGTTTTTACTTTTATTCATTTTTTTTTATTATTCAATTTGTTATAAGTCCAATATTTTACTAAAAATAGCCTCATCAGGGTAGGAAGTCTGGTACGTGATTTTTTTTTTTCCTTCATTTTGGTGTTAGAAGGAGGTAATGCCTTGGAGTAGAAGAGAAATATACTTGTTCCGTTGATCCACACGTGTTTGAAAGCTAAAAGCCACTCTTCGAGGTTAAATCTAAATTTGTATTACATTTGATCGAATGAGTAAGCATCATTCTAACGTTACATATGTACTTCTTCCAAACTGTAAAGCAAAAAATCACAGATTTTGTGATGAAGAAATATCAGACTTACGTACTTCAGTCAAATATTAATGTGTGGTTTATTTTGCATGTTTTAATATTGTTGGTATCAATTAAAAATATTGTTTAAAACGTGTGAATGAATCAGTTCAACATTTATATTCCATTCACTTACAAATAGATCAGAATGTAAGAATTTTTGCTATGAATTTATATTGCAGTAATTTCTGTTGACTGAGGGGAAATAAATGATTTTTGGATTTAACACAGGAAATCGACTAAATCAAGTATTACTGAAAACGGTGGATTTTTATTTAAAGTTGCATTTCTAGAAAAAAACACAAAGATGCTACAAATATATTTTATTATAATTTTATTTTACAATCAGATGGTAAAAGCATCAACTAAAACCTGTCAATACAAAATCTTTTAGTTTTATTCTGGGATCAGCCATTTAAAATGTATGCCCACACAAACATACATGTTTATATAAATAGATTTATAATGGAAGAAAAATATCTGATAACAGTGTGATACTTAAAAATTGAATTTCTTTGTTTCCTGTTTTTGTCACCATTTCCAGCTGTTCTTGTAGAAAAAGAAGTCAATGCTTAAAAAAAAAAGTTTCTTATAACGTTATTCATTTTTATTTCCTTTGATGTCATTTTTTTTCTTTTTCTTTATAGGTAAGTAAAACGAAGCACAGGATTTTTATGCAAGAATACAACATTCATCGTCATCAGGTATTTTTTTGTTGTTGTTTGTTTGTTTTTTTACTAATTCAATCAAATCTCTCACCAAAATATATTAACGATATCCAACAACTGTCAGAACATCTTATTATTTCTGTTTACATGAAACAGATTAATTACAGATTAATCATCAATCAATTAGATAAGGTAATACACATTTTGTTTCTAGATATCAAATGTTAGTTTTTGGGTTGTTTGTTGGAAAAATACATTTTGAGTGGCGAATCCTCAGTAATGTCTTAGTTCCATCGCCCATTTCAGGCTTTGCTTTGGTTAAAAAACAAGTCTCTGCCATAAAAGAGATGAGCGTCATGTAGATAACCCTATTTGTACAGGTTGCCTCCTATTTCAGCAACCTTAGTTCGGGCCTGGTTGAGTGTTACCTACTCTTAGGGAGTTCAGAGCTTGCTAAGAGGTCTTTTTCCAGTGCCCGAAAAAAACTCATTGTTGTTGTCTTTGACTGACTCATTTTACCAGTGCAGGAAGGAAAATGCTGGTGTTATTTGTCCAAGGCTTGTGACAGTGGCAATGCTCTTGCAGAATGGTAGTCACTGTAGCATCTCTTGATGTCCAAATAGAGGATGGTGGTTGTCATTGTTCTGCATGTCATGTTCTGCCTTCACAATTACCTTTCGATGAATCTGCGTCAAGGCAATTCCAGACATACTGTAGACGGATGGCAGACTGGTCAATTTTCAAGTTGTTGGAATCGTCCTGCATACCTTGTTGAGATCAGCATCGACCTTTACAGCATGAGCAAAACCCGCTTGTCATTACTTTTGACTCTTTCCACTATAACTGTAAACCAACCAAAAAATCAACCTCTGTGTGTGTGTGTGTGTGTGTGTGTGTGTGTATATATATATATATATATATATATATATATATATGCATGTACAGCATAGTCATGTAGACACACCGGTTTTTGTCAGATAACCAAAGTTAAGCACCGATGAGCCTGGCTAGTACTATATGGGTGACCATTTGGAAAGGCTAGACACTGTATATACCATGCCGAGATGTAGAAATTTCCAGGTTGGTATCTAGAAGCATGTTGATTTACGGGGGGAGATGAACCTCCAGTCTTCATTATGACATGCATTTAGGAAAAGGAAAAACTCTGATGTAAAACCTGAGGTCTACTGTCTGCTCTGTTTTGTCGCAGCCATTGCACCGACAAGGATTAGCAATTGTACCAAAAATTGTGGTTGGTTCTGTCCAAAGCCTTCACCACTATAAACAAATCATCTGTATGAATTTCCAAGCAACTTAGTTGTTGTGGCTCGGCTCATACATCGAAATCAATGGGAGGGTCCATTGTGTGTGTGCATATGTATGAATGTATATGCGTGTGTGTATACATACACACACACACATATATATGTGTGTGTGTGTGGGTGTGTATGTGCATGCATCAGTGATGGGCCAATTTCAAAATTTTTACCGATTTCGTTCTAAATTTCCGATTCTGATACAATTTTGATTCTTTTAAAATTTATAAATATTTAGAGATTTGTTGTTTTAATGTAAATTTTCAAATTATTACAGAAACCCCCAGTTAATTTCCATGTATACTTTTTTTCCTCAAAAGTTTTCCTTGTAATTAATTGAAAATTGTAAGACAATAAAAGATTTATTTGGATTTTAAAATAAAACCAGATTGTATCAGTTTGTCGCACTGCTTGAAAGTTTTTATAAACAGTTTAAAATAGTCGACGATTGCTAGGCAAAATGAGAAAACTATGTAAGAACAAAATATTTAACAATATGCCCTCTCATTTTTACGAACAAATTTCTAAATGTTACTATATAGAAAACCATTTTTAACATGGGGAGGGCGTGGGCTTTGTTAACTATTCCGTGCTTTCTCCCTCTCTCAATGAAGTTAAAATGTTCTTTTAATTATAAAAATTTAGTGGGTTAAGTCGATTTGCTTTGCTATCAAAAACAAAAAAAAAACAAAGAGATACAAATAGAAATAACTAGCGGGATCTGTAGAAATTCCACAACGGATTCTTTTATATGTAACTAGAGGGGGTACCCGACGTTGCTCGGGTGTGGAGAGGTGTGAGGGGGTTAAAATAACAGTAGGAAGTCTGAGTGAAGAGAGATGTTAAAAAAAAAGTAGTAGCAGCGGGGAGAGGGGATCAAAACGACAGTAGGCAGACCAGGTGGAGAGAGGGGTAAAAAACAAAAAAATGGTAGTAGCGGGGGGAGGGGAATGAAAACAACAGTCGGCAGCCCATGTGGAGAGAAGTGTTAAAAAAAAAATGTAGAAGCAAGGGGAGGAAATCAAAACAACAGTAGGCAGCCAGGGTGGAGAGAGGTGTAAAAAAAGAAGAAAAAAAAAGTGGTAGTAGGCAGGCAAGCTCGAACCCGTGATGCAAAAGTGGAAAAGAAAGTGAAAGGAAATCTGACGTCTTACTGATGCTCCATGAGGCGACCGGAAAAATTCAATTAATTTCAATTCAAATTAAGTGTAGTCAATCGAAAAAAAGATGATTTGCAGAAATGGTCTCGGAAAATCCGACTCCTCCCTGCAGAGAGCTGCCCAATTAAAGATAAAAAAATAAATGTTTTTGGCCAATCTTTTGATATTTGTCGTCCGAAGGGTTGAGCTTAAAAATGATATCAATCTCGTGAGGACCTGTCACCTCTGTCAAAAGTTTTTGCAAGACATACAAACACACACACACACACACATACACACACACACACACATACATACACACACACATACACACACACACACAATTTGCCTTTTATATATATATAGAAGATATAATGATGTTGGCATTCTGTGGATGTTTAGTGTAAATCAAGATGCCCTGATATTATTGTAGTTCTTTTGTTAAAACTGCAAAAGTATTTATCTAAGCTAGCAGGGACGCCCGGCATAGCCCGGTCATAAAATATACTTAAATATTATATTTTAATTCATGCAGCTTTCGAATATATTATTGAGTCAATTTTCTATCAATTTTTATATATTATAAAGTTGTGATATAAAAAAATATACATCCATATGACTTGGGTGCATCAGCTTGAATCAAAACCGAAACCAAAACTTATGAAATATATATACAACTTGAGTCCCTTCAGATATAATCAAAACCGAAACCAAAATTTATGAAGAATTTTTGGTAAAATATTTATTACAGGAAATGGAAGGTCATAACAATTAAATGACATTCATTAAAAAAAAAAAGATGTAAGCGTGATACACAAAATAACACACATGCTATCGTATTAATATATTGATAATAATGATGTTAATAATGATGATAATGATGATGATAATAATAATGATAATGATAATAATAATAATAATAATAATGATAATAATGATGATAATAATAATGATAATAATGATAATAATAATAATGATAATAATGATAATAATAATAATGATGTTAATAATGATGATAATAATAATAATGATGTTAATAATGATGATAATAATAATGATGTTAATAGTGATGATAATAATAATAATAATGGTGATGTTAATAATAATGATAATGACGATAATAATAATGATAATGTTAATAATGATGATGATGATGATAATGATGATGAGGATGATGTTGATGATGATGTTGATGATGATGATGTTGATGATGATGATAATGATGATGATGATAATGATGATGATAATAATAATAATGATAATAATAATGACAAATTTGTAGATTAACACTCTCAGATAAATCCCCATTCCAAAATGAAATATTACTTTTATAGGTGACTAGCGGGGGTACCTGGCGTTGCCCGGGTTTTTAGAGGCGGGGGGGGGGGGTAAATGATTACAAAGCGAAGTAATAACCCTGTTTAAACATTATAAAAAGAAACAATCTTAAAAGTTATAAAATTAAAATTTTTAAAAACGGTCCGGCGGTGCCCGGGTGTTTGAAAAACCGAAAAAAGTTTGAGGTGGGGGGAGTTCAAACTCGAATCCTTGAGGCGAAAGCGAAAAGAAAAAAGAAAGAAAAAACGTGATGAATTAACTAAAAAGGGAATTAGGTCAAATATCAATCCCGCACTCAAGTTTGTTTTGGTTTAGTTTCCCAAGACGTTGGGTTGAAAACCAGCCCCCCATAAGAAATAGGGGTGTCCATATGAAAGCAATTGTCTGATATAAGGTTTCCACCGCATTGATCAAAAGCTAATTGCTTTCTGGACGTTTCGGCATGAAAGCCGAGAACACCGTTTGAATTTAGTTTCACTTTATTTATACTAAAAAGCAGGACAAACAGGCGACACAGCAAAATAGCGCGGCTTTTATAAAAGTCGATGTAAATAAATCTAGACACAACGCATGTTCCAAATCCTAGATATTATTATCGGGTATATAAACACTTCTAAGCGATAGCACCCCCCCTCGAGAATCGCAGCAAAAAAAGCCTTTACGAGACATACAAAAATGCACGTGCCACATTTGCCTTTTCTATATATATCTATATATATAATCTATATATATATATAGAGAGAGAGAGAGAGATTTTATATATATATATATATAGATTACATGTGAAAAATCTTTAAACTTGATGGAAACAAAAAGCAATCATTTTAATATTTAGAGTGGGCGATCAACTTCGAATATAAATTTAACGTAAAATAATTTGTAATTTTTTTCAGCATGCCAGATTTCAATCCGCCATTTTTGTTTGCACAGAAAGTACACCAATGTGCTAAATTTCGTTCCATTTTTATCTAGCAAATAAACATAAAAGTACATATGAAAAACCATGTTTATCATTTTTTTCAATCCAACAATGGAGCTGAAGTCGATGTTTTGCTTTTAACACAAAACTTACATTTTGATAAATCTATGCGTACTGGGAAAATATTTTTTATAAGTACTTTTATGTCTATTCGCTAGATAAAAATGTAAAAATAAGTTGTTGTTTTTCTGTAGAAATTTGTTTTTATGACGGAATGAAATTTGATGCACTGGGGTACTTTTTGGTATACTTTTTGGTGAACTAAAATGACGGATTCAAATCTGGTGTGCTAGCAAAACCAAAAATAATTACCTGACGATAGGTATGCAAAATAAGAAAACATGGTAGGGAGAGAATAGTTAAGATCCAGTAGATATCTCACTGCTGATGCAATTCTCTATCTATATAAGAGCCAGGTACGTCCAAGGATGGGATACTGTTGCCACATATGGGCAGGAGCTGCTAGAAAAGACTTGTCCTGCCTTGATAGGGTTCAAAGTAGACTTCGTGGCTTGGTGGGAGATGTCCTTTTCTCTTTGCTGCAACCTCTATCTCACAGAAGAGATGTTGCGAGTTTGGCTCTGCTTTATCGTTATTTTCATGGAAAGTGTTCGACTGAGCTCCAATCTATGGTCCCCCCTCACCAAACTTTCACAAGAAACACTAGACTAGCTGAAAACATTATCAATAATTTTCCCCACTCTTTATCTGTGCCTAAACCTAAACATAGATTCCATGATCAAAGCTTCTTTCTTAGAACTGCACGCCTGTGGAATTGTCTTCCGTTTTCCTGCTTTCCAGCTGACTACAATTTGGTTGTCTTCAAGTCCAACGTGAACAAGTTTCTGATGAGCTGTTCCACTTAATTTAACAAATTTACCGAACTTCCATTACTATCGATTACTATATTGTCCTTTTGACTACTCTACACTCTTTAACCCTTATCCTTGAGTGGCCTATCGGCCTTGATAAGTGGTGACGCCTGTGTAAAAAAAAAAAAAAAAAAAAAAAAAGCCCGTCCCATGTCTAGAATGAGTTTCTACGCAATGACAAACTATTTAGAAAAGCATTCTTAACACTAGGAGGGATTTCTGAGAACTATTCTATACCTTCACTCTTTGAAAAAATTTTCGTATTTTTTCTCACAATGATACACATTTGGTCGATTAATAGATTGATTTACGTTACTGCAAAAGTCCCAAACTACAGATACTACTACAAATAATAATAATAATAATAGCAGCAGCAGCAAATATATTAATCTCTTCAGCCATATCACTTCCCCAAAAGGGATTCTACATTTTTAAATGATTGTGTCGAAAAGGAAAAAAACAATTATTTTAAAATTGCGTATATGGAAACTATTTCACAGATAAAATTACCGTAAAATGATACTAATTTCCGGCCCATTCTTGCTTAATCCCTCGAAAATCGAAACCTAAACAAAATACTCATACAGCATAACATTTTCGATCGATTGTTAACATTTATTTATAAGTTTCTACAATCGTTTGTTTAGCTTTCAATTTTGAGCAGTTATCAATAGTTCTCCTGCCGGGGTTACTGGGCAGCCATTTTTTGAATTCTAACAAAGAGGAGATCCTAAGTTTGTTTTGAACCAAAAACACACTTTAAAAGAAGTTTGAACACAAATAAATTTATTCAGGTATGTAGAAGAGTCTTGCCTTTGGTAATATTTACATTTAGTTGCATATTTGTTCCTTTCTTTTCCTGTTAATAACAAAAATGTGTCAATCCCATCTTTTTGAGGTACGTGTATAAATTGTAGATATAATTTCCTTTTTAATTAAGAAAATCTTCAAAATGTTTGTTCTTTATGTATCGCATCCAAGATTTTGATGAACTCATCAGATTTTCATTTATATTTTTCACTTGCGCCATGAAAATTATTTATTTCAGAAGGAGCCAATGAAAGACACTGCCAATGTACAGTTGGCGCCAACGAAATTTGTAAACGCAACCAGAGCATTTAAAACCTTTAAATCAATAGAACTCCCTCCGATGGGGGTATATAGACATTAAGCGAATAGATGTGAAAAGTTTACAAAGGGAATAGGCAAGTTATCTCTCGATGAATGAGCAATAAATAAAACTGTGAATCGATGTTAAATGTGATTTATAACCCATTCTTTGACCCATTTCAGTCTTATGTAGTAAATGAAAAACTTTTAATAAAAAGAAAAACAATTCCTGCTTGTTTTATTTTTTATTATCAAAAAAAAAAAATGTAAAAATTTTTTTGGAATCGGAAATTAGACTTCAATTTTTCCAATCCACCAAAAACTTGCAATTTTTCTGAATTCCGATTAACCAGTTCAAAGGCCAGTTCAAACAGGCAGAAGTATATAGAAGCCAGAAGTAACCGTAAGAAAGAAATAGCGACAGCTAAGAGAGAATTTACTGAAACCACCAAAAAACGCATCAAAGCACAGAAATCAGGAAAATCTACAACAGTAAATAATGGGCAATCAACAATCCCTCCACTAACCAACAATCATGAGGTTGTTTGCTCTGCAACTGAGAAGGCTAACATGCTTGCCAGTCGGTTTGCCTCCAACTCCACACTGGATCCTGCCAACCACCCCCTTCCTGACTTTTCTTTGCAGACAGACGCCACACTAGACGATCTGAAAATTACCCCTTCTCAGGTGCATGCTACCATAAGAAATCTTGACACTGTAAAAGCATGTAGACCTGATCTCATCCCGGCTGTGCTATTAAAATAGTGCGCCCCCGAAGTAACTCCAGTTCTCTCCAAACTGTACAACAAATACCTTAATGAATCTTGCTTTCCTGCCTGCTGGAAAACTGCTTCTGTAGTACCAGTTTTCAAGAATTCTGGCAAAAGAACTGACCCATTAAATTATCGCTCCATTAGCCTCCTCCTACTTTTCGCCAAAATACTTAAGACCTTAATTAACCAAGCTCTAGTCCATCACTTTACAGATGCTAAACTTCTTACTCACAAACAATATGGACTTAGGCAAGCCCGTTCCACAGCAGACATCCTAACTGTAATCTCAGAACGTATATACCAGTCACTGGACAAAGTGGGGGAGGGTAGAGCGGTAGCTCTAGATGTATCTAAGGCTTTTGACAGGGTATGGCATGAAGATCTTCTCAGGAAAATCAAATCATATGGTATCACTGGAAGAATACATGACATAATTTAATCCTTCTTAGATAAGAGAAAAATCCAGGTTGTCCTCGACGGTCGTATATCTAAACAATATGATATAAATGCAGGAGTGCCTCAGGTGTCTATCCTAGGACCTCTGTTATTCCTAATATTCATAAATGACCTCCCTGACAAAATTGCCTGTGAGATGGGTATATATGCTGACGACACCACACTCTATAACAGACACGACAGGAAAACAAATGAACACATATCTAAAGAAATAGCAGAAACACTACAGGATGACCTCCGATCTATAGTGGAATGGGGACATAAATGGTTGCTCACATTCAATGCTGCCAAGACTAAACTCGTTTCCTTCAATGATTACAAGAAACCTTATCTACCGCCAATAGCAACGGCCAATGACTCTTTATCTGAAAGTACATCTTTTAAACTCGTCGGCCTAACGCTCTCAGGAAATATGAGTCGGAACAATTACATTGAGAGTATCGCCAGGACCGCTGCGAAGAAGGTAGGTTCTCTCTACCATACTAGAAAGATACTAATGCCCGAAAGTATCCTGTACCTTTATAAGGCCACCATTCGCCAATGTATGGAGTATTGTTGTCATATTTGGGCTGGTGCATCTGCCACTAGTCTCTCGCTCCTAGACAAGGTTCAAAAGAGAGTCGCCAATCTGATAGGTCCTGAACTGTCATCTAAGCTTCAGTCCCTGTCCCATCGATGAAATGTTGCATTCCTCTGCCTTTTCTACAAGTACTTTAACTGTGAATGCTCTGACGAACTACAAGCACTTGTGCCCCCTCGACGTAAATACCCCCGACAAACCCGACAAGCAGCTAAATCTCACCCCTTCACTGTAGAGATCCCTAGATGTAAGAGAGCCTTCTACTCCAGTAGTTTCTTCCCCAGGACAGCTAGACTTTGGAATTCCCTGCTGGGTCCCTGCTTCCCCAACCGTACTGACATGCAGAAGTTCAAGTGCAACGTGAACCGACATCTTGCTGCCCAACTCCCTACACAGTACTCCTGATGCCTATGTCCCTGATAGTAGCCCCCTATACCAAAGTGGCAATGTGCCTTGTTTGGGGTGAAAATGTAATAAAAAAAAAGTGTGTGTGTATATATATATATATATATATATATATATATATATATATATGTGTGTGTGTGCATGTTGGTGCAAAAATGTTTGTATATATCTATGTGCATATATATGCATATGTATGTATATGCCTTTATATGCATGCATGTGTATATGCATATGTGTGCATATATATGCATATATATGTGTGTGTGTATATTTATGCATGTGTGTGTGTATATTTATGCATGTGTGTGTGTATATTTATGCATATGTGTGTGTATATGTATATGTGTATGTGTGTGTATATATATATGTGTGTGTATATTTATATGCATATATATATGTGTGTGTGTGTGTGTGTATAATATGTATGTGTGTGTATATTTATGTGTATATATGTGTGTGTGTAATTGTATATGCGCGTGTGTGTGTGTAATTGTATATGCATATATGTCTGTGTGCATATATATATATATGCATCTGTGTGTATATGAATGTACATATACAGGTGTTTTTATATGTATGTTCATATATACGGGGTTGGGCACAGCAACTAGCTTTTTAAAATTTGGCGCCCTTAAGCGATGCTTGCTCTAAGGATTGTAAGTATGGACTTATTGGAGAGGGTGGGACTTAAGGTTTGCTTCTTACTGTGCGTTATTTATTTTTCCACAGAACATACAGTGCGTATCAATGAGTGTTTTGCAGCGGAACTTCCCAGGACACCTCATCTCCAGGAGCAGTCTGCATTGGCCAGCACAGTCCTCCAAATTAACACCATGTGACTATCTTTTAGGGGGATATCTTAAATATTATCTTCTATTTTAAGTTTGTTGATTAACTTCGCTAACTTGTTTTCTTTTCGTAAACTGTTTCAGCAATTTCCAGAATCCGGCTGCAGTAATCGTGTAATCATTTTTTTTTTTTTTTTTTAATTATCATTTAGCATTCTTTCATTATTCCACTGATTATTTCGACATCCCAAATTATATCTTGCAAAATATGGTTATTTTTGCTATGTCTATGCTGATTAGCTCCCTTAGATTAAATGATCCGTTGACATAGCATTCAATATTTATTGACAGTGTTGTAAGAATATAACGATTGAATAAATAATACTCTTTATTTTAATTGTGCTGTCAGAGTCAAAAATGAATCAATGTGCATACGTGTATTTAACTGTATTAATTAAAGACTATTCGTAATTATAATAAGAAGAAGAAGAAGAAGAAGAAGAGAAAAATAAGAATCATGATGATGATGATGATAATAATAATAATAGTTAACTCTTAATCTGCAGCACATTTTCTTGACCTTCCGGATGAGATCGGAATCTGTTCTATTCGCCTTCTTGACTGAAATAATTTTATTTTTGTACTATGTAGTGTGTCCCATTTTAAGGAGATATATACTCTCCCCTCCCCCCCCCCATATATATATATATATATATATATATATATATATATATATATATATATATATATATATATATATATAAATGTATAAAACGAGTGTCTTTGTTCTCGTAAGAAAAAAAAATTTTTTTAAACTTGAGATGACTGAAACATTTCCTGCAATCAAAGGGAGGTAAATGCAATAAATTAAATCTAATAATTATCCCCCTTTAAACTTTCTAAACATGTGAAATCAATTTAAAGTAAATAGAACCAAGATCTTTGACGAAAATCGATACACTTGAAGTTTAATCTTTTATGCGAAATTTTAAATTATTTATTTACATTTATTTGTTCTTAAAGAATGAAAACTAATATTTATAAAAATATAGAACTAATGAATTTAATAAAATTGTCACATGCACGCAATTTAGAAATTCAAAATCATTTTTATCAAACCATATTTTAATATTTTCTTTAAAGAAGAACGCTTAAAATTTACGAAAAGAAAAAAAACGAATAAATCTAATATTATAGAAAAGAAATTATAATTCATAATGATTGATAACATAGTTTAGGAGTGAATTCTGTACGTACAAAAATATAAACTTACCTAACTGTTCACAGCATGTCTAAAAAGTCACTGAGGGGTTTTGAACTTAAATATATTAATTTATTTTTATTTCGGACTATTAGTCTCATCTTTATTAGTTGTTGTTTTTTTTTTTTTATCTTTTTATTGGCTCACAACGTTTCGGCCAACTTCCTCTGGCCTTCGTCAGGTGGTATAATGCTCATCTCAAAAAATGAATTCCAATTAAGGAATAATATTTAAATATATTATTTTTGATATTTTTCTGTCATTTTCCAAAAGATTATTCATAACAGATTACAGAATCTCTGGATTACGATTTAACTCCCTTTTTTTTTTTTTTTTTTTTTTTTCGTTCCTGCTGTTTTCTTTCAATTCTTGGTTCTATTTACTTTAAATTGATTTCACATGTTTAGAAAGTTTAAAGGGGGATAATTATTAGATTTAATTTATTGCATTTACCTCCCTTTGATTGCAGGAAATGTTTCAGTCATCTCAAGTTTAAAAAAAAATTTCTTGGGTTTTAGGTTTCGAGTGGAATGAAATAAGGGTGTTAAATCGGAATCCTGAGATTTTGCAATCTGTTATGAATAATGTTTTAGAAAAAGCAGAAATAGGCGAAGCGGAAAATGGATAACATTTAAAAGACATTTTTCACAAAGATTGTTTGAATTTTGTATAAAAAAAAAAAAAAAAAAAGATTCCCAGTGTCTTAGTCTTTTGGACACTATCTATCTATCTATCTATCTATCTATCTATCTATGCATGTATATATGTACATTCCAAAAGTAATGCCTCCTATTTTTTTTCTGCTCGTATGGATCAGAGAGGATTGCAAATTGCATTGTTATGATGACTGAACTTATGCATTCATGACCTGAAAGTTTCATCTCTCTGCTGCCGGTATTGACGGTGTTAAACTCTTAGAAAGTAACCCCTGTGATATATGTGTGTCATTGAATTCCTTCATGCAGAAAAAACTGAACCTATCAACATTCACTGGCGCCTGTTGAACATTTATGAAACCGATGCAGTTGATGTAAGTGCAGTTAGGAAATGGGTTCGTCGATTTCAGAGTGGCAACAGATGTGTTGTTAGTGACAAGATGCACTCCAGACCTTTATGACCAAGATATCAAAAGAGGCTGGCAAAAGAAGAGCATTGAGAATGGTGGTTACTATGTAAAATAATAAATTCTGGAGCACAACAGACCACTCGTTTTCATGGTACAAACTCCCGCTTTTGTAACTCTTCAACGTTTAAGTTTTTGAGTAAAAAAATAGGAGGCCTTACTTTTGGAATGATCCTCATATATATGGTTCCGCTCGAAATTCCATCCAAATTCTCAAGTTCGACAGAAACATTCCCAAGTTCGACAAGATACACCTGAAGAAGATCGGAGGTTACATCAACCGAAACGTTGTGAAAATCACACTCAAGATGAGAACAGTAGTCTAATGAATCCAAATAATACGAATAAGTAATCCTCATCTCAAAAATTCAGAAACGTCATGAGAATCATAGTCCAGATAATACAAAAAATAATTATAAATCTTCATCTCAAAAATATACATTTATGGTAGTTTTTTTATTTTTCAATTTTCTGATATGAATTTCGTTTAGTTAATAATTCAGTCTACAAAAATTGTTAAACCATTTTTTTTTTCTTAAAACAGTATGTTTACATTGCATATTTCTTTAAATTCATTTGCAAATCAAAGACGGTCTTAAAACCCAGTGATGTCATTCACTTGCTTTCCAATAATTCGTAAATAATACCATAAAATTCTCCTGTCATAGTATTTTAAATACTCTTAAAAAGTAAGAATGCAATGCAATGTGATAAAGTTCGATATGAAGAGTTCTATAAAGAGTGGACAGAATTAAGAGAAAACTTTATAATAAATAAAAAAAAGTATTCCTATTAAGAATTAAAAGTTGGAAGGAAACGTACTAACAGCAATATGCGAGACTGAAAGAAAATAGGAGTTATCTCCCTTGGAACAGTAACTAAGTAAAACTCAGATTTTATTGTTTTCATCAACAAAGATATTGTAGTAGTAATAATAAATAATTAAGAGGCTTGTCTTAAAAATTTATTGCCATTTCACACTACACCTGATCTCCAGAAGTGAATTATATTCTTGGCACTTGAATAAAAGTTTAAATTTAGACTTTAATTTCTCTCAACACTATTGTACCACTTTTGATAAAAATGAAATATACTTAAAGTAAGTACCTTGTGTAATGCAGAGTTTAGAGTAAGAATGGAATCTATATCGAAAACCGTAGTGGTAGTTCTTAAAAAAGTTGACAGAAAATAATGTTGTAAATCTATTTATTTATCATATATATATATATATATATATATATATATATATATATAAAGCTCTGTGTGTGTGTGTGTGTGTCTGGTCACGAATAGGCTCCTATATGGTTGACTATTTTAAAAAACTGATTACATATAATGATAGATGTATCGAGACACAGGAATGGGTATGTTTGATCTGGTAGAACGGCGGTTCATTAAAATTGTGGGGTCTGCGTTCGCACCTGGTCCACAAAGTATGGGAATAAAACATTTAAAAATTTAAAAAAACGTTTACAAGTGTTTTTGATATAGATCTACATAAGAATACTTTGATAAGTATGTTTTAACTTAAATAGGGATGGTATAATAAAATTGTGGGGTCTGCGTTCGCGCCTGGCCTCCATAGAATGGAAATAGGCACAAACTTTAATAAAGACTTTTCATATCTATCTGCGTAAGTATACTTTGATAATTATGTTTCAGTTTGAAGAAATATGGTCTAATAAAATTATAGGGTGTTCGTTTGCACCTGACCTCCATGGAATGGAAATATGTCACAAAGTTTAACAAGGTTTTTTAATATAGATCCACAGAATATTGAGATAAGTGTTTCAGTGTGAACAGGTATGGTATAATAAATTATGGGGTTTATCTATTTTATTTTTACTTTCATCATATTTTGCTTTGGTTTTGATACCCCCAAATTCGAAGCTATCTCTTTACAACCCTTCCTTTTCATAACCTATCATACTTTAATAAATCAGAGTCCATTTTCTGTAGGCTGCTTTTGAACCCAGTCAACGACGGGTACTTTTGCTAGTGTATATATATATATATATATATATATATATATATACAGGTAGTTGCCTGTCTAGCCGCACTGATGAGCTGTGAAACAGCGAAACAGTACTGTATGTGGATGACTATATATATATATATATATATATATATATATATATATATATATATCGTGTATATCTCGAGTATATAGGCAGAATGTCCTCATTGAGGTAGATGTTATTAAAAAGCAGTTTGTTTTTGCTTATTTTCTTTACTTTTTTCCAATCTCCAAATTTTTCTTTTTATATTTTTTTTATCAAAGTTACATAAGTTGGATGCTTATATTTTTTTTTTTATCAAAGTTGTATACTATAAAATTTCAAATGTTTAGACCAGAAATTAGCTGAGTAATTTGGTAGAGACTGCAGAGGTCAATTTTTTTAACTTTGACCCCAATTTTTACCCCCTTGACATTTATTTTTTGAGGCTCAAATCAAATTATAAAGTTTGATCCATGTCCAAGTAACCTACATTAAAATTTTCAAGTGTTTAAACTCAAAATTAGCGGAAGAGTTTGGTAGAGTTTTCAAAGGTCAAATTGTTGAATTTTGACCCCTTGACAACCAAATTTCTGTTTGAAAACCGATTAAAAAATATTTCCCAAATCTCAATACTCCTTATGTCAAATCTCGAGTCTCTAGACCGAAAATTGACAGTTATTTGATAGGAAAATGTACACACACAGACATTTTCATTTTTATAGATATATAGATATAAATCAACTTTAAATAACAATATTAAATAGAACACTTAAAACAATTCTCTCGGTATAAACAGTAACTAACATACAGCTATTTAGTAAAATCGATTTTCTTTAATGAAATATGCAAATGAGATTACCTCTTTTTGCAAGAATCATACTATATATATATATATATATATATATATATATATATATATATATATATATATATATATAAATGAAATATTAATGGACTTTTATATAATCAAAGTGTGAACAAACAGGCAGGAATACGAATTTTATATATATACTAGCATGGGTGCCCGGCGTTGCCCAGGTGTTTGGAGGTGTATGCTAAGAAAAAAAAAAAAAACGGTCAATTTTAACTTTGACCCCTATTATGATCCCTTAATATTTATTGTTTTGGGCTCAAATAAAGTTATTAAGTTAGAACCATGTCCAAGGAACCTATATCTAAAATTTCAAGTGTTTAGACCCAAAATTGGCGGAAGAGTTTGGTAGAGTTCTCAAATGTCAAATCGTTGAACTTTGACTCCTTAGCAGCCAAATTTCTGACCGAAAACCGATCACATAGATTTTCCCAAATCTCAGTACCCTGTATATCAAATTTCGAGTTTGTAGACTTAAAAATGTAGAGTTACTGCGTAGGGAAATGTACACACACAGACACACACACGTTCACTTATATATGTGTGAGTGAGTGACGGTGGAGCATGTTTATGGATATTTATTTTATCCATAAATAAATATATATAGTATGAGGTTGTGTTTTAGTACAGGAGAAATGACTGGAATGCTCAATTATGTATGTAAGATTATATATATAATTCTATTTCAAATAAAATGATACATCAGTCCTTTTGTTCATCGATACTGTATTATAGCATTTTGTTTATAACATGAAAATTATAGAAATAAAAAAAATATATAGAAATGTTTATAAGGGAGGGGATTGAAGCAGGAGAACATAGGTTTTCATCGATTATAAGGAAAAGTCGGTTTTGCTTCAAAGAGATTAAATTTATCAAAATATATTTCAATTAAAATCGCTTTACCTACACTCTTTCCCACCTGATAAGTATATATCTTGGGCCCCACACCAAAAATTGAATATATAAAATGTAAAAAAAAAAAATAGTATAAAAATGCAATATGGTGTTGAAAAATGTGTGAAAATGAACATCGATTGCTCAATCTCTCGTAATTTTGAGTCATCCTGTTAGTAACTTCTAATCTTGTACATTTCTCCTTCTCTCTTCACCATTAACCCAGTCTAATAATACTAAACTAACAGTGACGTTGAAGATATATGCACGCTTTTACTTTTTTTTTTACAAGGTAGTCACCACTTATCAAGGCCCGGAAGCCACTCGGGGATAAGGGTCATTGCATGTACAGTAATCAATGGGATAGTATCGTAGTAATCGTTAGTATTGGAGATTTGATAAAGTGTCTTACTTAAGGAGGCGGTTCACCAGGAATTTGTTTATGTTGGACTTGAAGACATCCAAGTTGTAGTCAGGTGGGAAACGAAAGAGAGTTCCACAGGCGTGCACTTCTAAGAAAGAAGCTTTTTTCATGGAATCTACATTTTGGTTTTGGCACAGATAGAGTGGGGAAAATTTTTGACAGTGGTTTCAGCTAGACGGGTGTTTATTGTGAAAGATTGGCGAGGGGGGGGGAGCTCAGACGAGCACTTGCCATGGAAGTAACGATAAAACAAAGACAGGCTCGTAACGTCTCTCCTATGGGAGAGAGGTTACAGGGAAGAGAAAAGAGCATCCTCCACTAAGCCTATTTTGTTCATTTATACACTGTTTATCTCCCTCTTCTGCAGAATTCTCATTGTTTTGTTTTTGATTTTTGTCTTTTCGGTCTGGTCTATTTACATCTTAGCGTCATTTATTTAAATGTATATTCTATGCATATACTCTTATTGTTATAGCATATTTAATATTAAGATAATGACTGCCATCGACCATCTTTCTTTCTTTCTCTCTCTCTCTCTCTCTTTAAGAAACTTGGGAACACTTGCTTAGTTTCATACGATTAGTCTGGACAACTCTTGTTCTGAGAGATTGAGAGTACAGGTTTGACAAATTGTCTGGCTGCAGTTTCTGACTGGTAGTACAGGATCCCTAAGTCTTAGGTAAGGACGACTACTGTATCAACAAATATATAATATCTGGCTAACAGTAGTGCCATGTCGCACATTGAAAGAGACTCTGTACTTTTTTTTTTTTTTTAATAACATTTTCACCCCAAACAAGGCACATCGCCACTTTGATGTAGGGGGCTACTATCAGGGACATAAGCTACAGGGGTACTATGTAGGGAATTGAGCAGCAAGATGTCGGTTCACATTACACTTGAACTTCTGCATGTCAGTACAGTTGGGGAAGCAGAATTCCGGAAGGGAGTTCCAAAGTCTAGCGGTTCTGGGGAAGAAACTACTGGAGTAGAAGGCTCTCTTACATCTAGGGATCTCTACTGTGAAAGGCTGGGATTTAGCTGCTTGTTGGGTCTGTCGGGGGTATTTATGTCGAGGAGGTACAAGTGCTTGCACTTCGTCAGAGTATTCACCGTTAAAGTACTTGTAGAACAGGCAGAGGGATGCAACATTTCGTTGATGGGACAGCGGCTGAAGCTTAGATGACAGTTCAGGACCTATTAGGTTGGCGACTCTCTTTTGGATCTTGTCCAGGAACGAGAGACTAGTCACAGATGCACCAGCCCAAATATGACAGCAATACTCCATACATGCGCGAATGGTGGCCTTATAAAGGTACAGGATACTCTCTGGCGTTAGTAGCTTTCTAGCATGGTAGAGAGAACCTACCTTTTTCGCAGCGGTCCTGGTAATACTTTCAATGTAATTATTCCAACTCCTGTTTTCTGTGAACGTTAGGCCGAGGAGTTTAAAGGATGTACTTTCAGATAAAGAGTCATTGGCCATTGCTATTGGTGGTAGAGAAGGTTTCTTGTACTTATCTCGGGTTGACTTTCCCAGAGATAAAGACCTTGCTAATAATCTACTTGTGTGAACTTTATTTTGTTTGTTTGTTTTTCTGACATCCAATAATAAACATCCAGTGTCTTTTAATCCATTCTTTATAAAATTACTTTCAATGATAACGAAAAAAAAAACGCAGTCAAAAGTTCAAACCGGACATCACCACTCTAAAAATTAGAGAGAGAGAGAGATTATTTCGTCCTTCTGTTAACTATAAAATACTGTTTCTTAGGAATGATTGTAGAAGATTATCTTGCACTATAATTAAATTTAACATATTATGAAATGCAAATATTGCCTAGAGAGGAAATTATCTCAAGATTTCTATTGTTTTAATTCTAGAGGAAGCAAAAATCATCTTACAAACTTTCTCTTCAATACTTAAAAACTCAAAATCTTGTCTGTTCTTATACATGTATTTACTTTATTTGTTAGTTATAATTTTATGATACTACTACAATACTTTGCACAATCGCGAACTTACGTTTGTATTTGTCTGAATTCGGTGCTTGATTTTTGCACGTGTCATGTTAATCCTGTGTCCACAATCGCTGCTATAACAAGTTTAAAACAACTATTTTGAAAAGTTTAAAATGGCATTTGGTTTCGCTGCTAAAAGAGATACTTACAATCAGAACCAAATCTAAATGCTTCTTCCAAAGAAAAGGGCTTATAGTCTGATTGCTAGCTAACTCAAATACAATATATTTATATATATATATATATATATATATATATATATATATGTATATATGTGTGTGTATATGTATATGTGTGTGTGTATATGTGTGTGTGTATATGCGTGTGTGTATATGTGTGTATATGTGTGTATATGTATATATATGTATATATATGTGTGTATATGTATATATATATATAGAGAGAGAAAGACATTACTATTGTGTAGGCCACACAGCAAGCCAACCTAAAAATTATCAGCTGTTTAATCTGTTGACATAAAAACAGACTAACCATCGAGTTTATTACTGGAATAGAAATTAATGATGTAGGATTTTAAACCATCTGGTTTCTCGCTATGAATCCTCATTTTCAAGATTTCTTTATATTTTTTAATAGTTTTGTGAATTTTGTGGATAGTTTCTTCTCTTATATGAATATTTTTCTCATTGCTGGTCTGCCGTTTGTAACATGCATTTATGTTCTCCATCAAACATGCAACATTGTGCATGATTGCATGATAAAAGACTTTAAAATAATAATGCATTAAAACAATGCAGAATAAGAATAACAGTAAGTCATTTGATCTGATTTGCTTGGCTGCAAAGAAGTGACATGCAAGTTATCTACCCTCTATGTAAGAGTGATAATTAAGGCTTATTAATAATCACCTGAACTTCGAAGTAGAATCAAGGAGTATTAGCTATCCTCTTCTCGGTCAGAGGAAAAATCCTCTTAAACTGAGGCAATATTTGCTTTTGCCCTAATTTACAATTCTGCTTTTGGAGATTTTATCCACATTAAAAACTAACTTTAGTAAGAACTTATAATCAAGCCTTTTTGGACACTTTATTTAAATAAATGATCCCATTTCAACTCGATAAAAATTATGTAATGTATTTCAGTGCACATTTCTTTTTAACAATATATATATATATATACATATATATATATATATATATATATATATATATTATGCAACCACTCTTATACTTCTCTAATGGTTTATGTATATATTGACCCTTACAGATGTTAATATCAGTATACACTGATATTTCCATTTAAATATAAATACCGACACACCCATAGGTACATACTGCAATAAGACATAAGTACATACAAATAAAAAACAAAGAAACGCAGAACTGTGTAAAATACGTACAAAAGTACAACTTTTTTTTTTTTTTATTACATTTTCACCCTAAACAAGGCAAATTGCCACTTTGGTGTAGGGGGCTACTATCAGGGGCAACAACTACTGGGGTACTATGTAGGGATTTGGGCAGCAAGATGTCGGTTCACGTTACACTTTAACTTCTGCACATCAGTACTGTTTGGGAAGCAGGGACCTGGAATGGAATTCAAGAGTCTAGCGGTTCTGGGGAAGAAACTATTGAAGTAAAAGATCTTTTACATCTAGGAATCTCTACAGTGTGGGGGTGGGATTTAGCAGCCTGTCGAGTTTGTCGAGGGTGCTCACGTCGTGGGGGCACAAGTGATTGCAGTTCGTCAGAGCATTCACCACTAAAATACTTGTAGAAAAGGCAGAGGGATGCAACGTTTCGTCGATGGGACAGAGGCTGAAGCTTAGATGCCAGTTCAGGGCCTATCAGGTTTGCGACTCTCTTTTGAACCTTGTCAAGGAGCGAGAGACTAGTAGCAGGTGCACCAGCCCAGATGTGACAGCAATACTCCATACATGGGCGAATGGTGGCCTTATAGAGGTACAGGATACTTTCGGGTGTAAGTAGTTGTCTAGCACGGTAGAGAGAGCCTACCTTTCTTGCAGCAACCCTGGCAATGCCTTCAATGTAATTGTTCCAACTCATGTTTCCTGTGAACATTAGGCCAAGGAGTTTGAAAGATAGACTCTCAGATAAAGAGTCGTTGGCCATTGCTATAGGTGGTAGAGAGGGTTTCTTGTAATTATTGAATGAAACTAGTTTAGTCTTAGCGGCATTGAACGCGACCAACCACTTTTGTCCCCATTCCACCACAGATTGGAGGTCTTCCTCTAGTGTTTCTGCCATTTCTTTAGAAATGTGTTCATTCGTCTTCCTGTCATGCTTGTTATAGAGTGTAGTGTCATCAGCATATATACCCATATCAGAGGCAATTTTGTTAGGGAGGTCATTTATGAATATCAGGAACAATAGAGGTCCAAGGATAGAACCCTGGGGCACCCCCGCATTTATATCATATTGTTTAGATGTACGACCGTCGAGGACAACCTGGATTTTTCTCTTATCTAAGAAGGATTTAATTATATTAAGTATTCTACCAGTGATACCGTATGATCTAATTTTCCTGAGGGGACCCTCATGCCATACCCTGTCAAAAGCCTTAGATATATCTAGAGCTACCGCTCTGTCCTCCCCCGCTTTGTCCAGTGAATGGTATATACGTTCAGAGATTACAGTTAGGATGTCTGCTGTGGAACGGGCTTGTCTAAGTCCATATTGTTTGTCAGTCAGAAGTTTAGCATCTGTAAGGTGATGGACTAGAGCATGGTTAATTAAGGTCTGAAATATTTTGGCAAAAAGTGGGAGGAGGCTAATGGGGCGATAATTTGATGGGTCAGTCCTTTCGCCAGAATTCTTGAATACTGGTACAACAGAAGCAATTTTCCAACAGCCCGGAAAGCAAGATTCATTAAGGCATTTGTTGTAGAGTTTGGAGAGAACTGGAGCTACTTCAGCTGAGCACTTTTTTAATAGCACAGCTGGGATGAGATCGGGTCCACATGCTTTTGAAGTGTCAAGGTTTTTTATGATGGCATGCACCTGAGCAGGGGTGATTTTCAGATCGTCTAGCGTGGCGTCTGTCCGCATAGGAAAGTCAGGTAGGGGGTGGTTGAAAGGGTCCAGTGTGGAGTTTGAGGCAAACCGACTCGCAAGCATGTTAGCCTTGTCGGTTGCTGAGGATACAACCTCGTGATTGTTGGTTAATGGGGAAATTGTTGATTGCCCATTATTTACTACACTGTTGTAGATTTTCCAGAAGTCTCGAGTTCCTAGTTTTTGTGCTTCGATGCGCTTTTTAGTGGTTTCCGTAAATTCCCTCTTAGCTGTCGCTATTTCTTTCTACTCTTCTACTGTGCGTCAGCAGTAAGATAGATGTCTGTTTTATATATATATATATATATATATATATATATATATATAAAACAGACATCTTGCTGCTCAACTCCCTACATATATACTATTTGGGCTGGTATATCTGCTACTAGTCTCTCCCTCTTAGGCAGGGTTCAAAAGAGAGTCGCCAACCTAACAGGTCCCGCACTATCAGCTAGGCTTCAACTGCTGTCAGATCAACGAAATGTTGCATCCCTCTGCCTGTTTTATTAGTATTTTAATGGTAGATGCTCTGACGAACTACAAGCCCTTGTCCCTCCTCGGCGTAAATAACCCCGACAAACCCGACAGGCAGCAAAATCCCACCCCTACACAGATATCCCTAGATGTAAGAAAGCCTTTTACTCTAATAGTTTCTTCCCCAGGACTGCTAGATTTTAGAATTCCCTTCCGGATTCCTGCTTCTTGGACTGTACTGACATGCATAAGTGTAATGTAAACCGACATCTTGCTGCTCAACTCCCTAAAATTATGTCCCAGATAGTAGTCTCCGGCATCAAAGTAGCACTGTGCTTTGCTTGTGCTGAAAGTGCAATTTAAAAAAATATACTAGACAAGTCCAAAGAAAAAACCAGATAGCTTTTAAATTATATTGAAATCTGATATTTGGCATTTTTTAAGTGTTCTAAGCATATCTTACGAACCCTCTATACTGGGATGGATTTTCTAGTTTATATTTGCAAATCATAAATTTATTCGGAATAAAAAATAAATGATGTTCAAGTTAAAAAGTAAATTATTACTTTTCGTTAAAAAAGTTGTTAAAGGTAAATTCTTTGAAAGTTGTTCTAAATCTTCTTTTAGTTAGAAATTGCTTTCCAAGACGTCCTAAAGAAAAAAAAAAAAACTTTGTCGCTTATTTATTTTTTAATTTTTTGTCAAATCAAGGGAAACAACTCCGACAAAAAAAAAAATTGATTTAATTCCCTTACACATGAAAGCTATGATTACTCAGATGGACTGGGTCACCGTGGAATTTTCAGGTGGCTTTCTACATCAGTTTGCATAATTTACTGTGAAATTCCTTTGAAAATAATAATTGATATTTAAGGCTAGTACTCTGCGCGAGCCTTTTCTAGTCTCACACAAAAACACGCGTTCACATCTCAAGCTATATTACTTGTCATATGCATATGCGCACACAAACATACGCGCGCACGTCCACACACGTACATATATTCACGTTTGCGTATATACACTCACATTCACATGTATACACACACACGCTAACATACACACATGTACTCACATACGCGCACACGGGCAACGTCACTTCCCCTTTCAAAGGAAATCCACACATGCGCAAAAGACCACCAGAAACAACTATAAAAGCAAGAGCAATAAGCAGCTTCTTCCTTTTCGGACCAGCTTTCGAGCTGAACAGTTCGACGAACCAGCCGCCTCCCTTTCGGGAGGCGCGCGCCCGTGCATGTCACGTCTCCTGCTACTGTATGTGTGGGGGCAAGAGTTAACAGGCAGTACGTACACCTTATATGCTTTCTCTCTCCATGAACTGGATTGATATTCTCACTCTTTCTCTCTATATATATACAACTTGTGCCTGAGAATACCTTCGCATAGATGACTGCTAACATGGCGCACAGCTTTACTGATGTCAACCCTCTATCTTTGTCTTTGTCTACACGCTGGACTATCATTCCCATTTTCACTACATTACTCACTTCTCTTCCCACGCGCGAACAAACGATAGTGAGCCGAACGTGAGATGAACACACATTTCCTTTTCTTTCTACACCACCAGTCCCGCAACAAACGATGGTTACATCCGAACGCGGACATGAACACGTGTTATACCTAAAACATTAATTTTTCAACAGTAAATAAACGACACGTTTATTTTATCCAGCAATTGAGTCTTTGTTTCTTTCATTCCATTCGTTTCATTATTTTCTTTTGTAGCGGGATTAGGATATATATATATATATCTCCTAGTCCTCTACAACTCTTTCTTTTTTTTATAAATATGAATATTTTTAAATAAATAAAACGAATATGTCTCTTATTTATTGATTTAAAATTATAGCAATTGTTTTTAAAACGAATATTTTCCGTCTTCTTACTCGAAAAAAATGATTGTCAGCTAAATATTTTTCAAATTAATAAAACGAATGTCACTTCAAAATGTATTTAATAATGTATTGTGCATCAATAGGGGCGACATAATTTGATTTCGGAACAATTCATTTTAAAATGGATAAAGTCGAAATTTGTTTTTACTTTCAGCCATTATATTACAAATCAATCCTATCATTTCTAATTGGACGTTCTCAATTTTTAAATGTGTGTGAAAAGGTGATTTTTTTTAAATGTGTGTGAAAAGGTGATTTTTTTTTTTACAATGGAGTCACCACTTATCAAGGCTTCAGAGGCCACTCGAGGAAAGTGGTCAATGAGTATTCAGCGATCAAAGGGAACATATAATAATCATTAGTAGTGAAAATTTGGTAAATTGGATTATTTAAGAGGATGGCTAATCAAAGAAGCGAAATTGACAATCCCAAGTCTAGCCTTCAACATACATAGAAATGGTCTGTTAAATGGGACTTGGACCTTAATGTCGATAAATACTGCCATATTTTAACGAGTTTTCCTTCCGACTTGGCTCTTACTTTCGACTGTGACACTTCTCTGCTCACGGAGGTGAATAATAAAAAAGATCTTTTTTTTTATGGATTTCAACCTTTGATTTATAGACGAAATGATATTTACGTGCATCATCATCATCACCACATTCAGTTTAATATCCGTTTTAAATGCTGGCATGTGTTAAACAACTTTTTAGAAATCAACTTCCAAACAAACTTATCTCTGGCAAGGTCTTTATTTATCCCTCTTTCTGAAAATCTATCCTTATCACTTCTTCCCATGTTTTCCTGAGCCTTCTCTGGCCAATTAACCCTGTACTTGAACTGTTCTGCATTCACTAATCCAAACACTAATCTTTTCTTGCAATGTGACCAAACTAACAAATCCTCCTCTTCCTTACACACATCTCTCTATACTGTCCAGGTGTAATCTCCTTTTGAAGTGATCAGATCTAAGCATGTCTTTAAGAATCACGTTACACCTCCATCATAGCATTTGCGTGTCATTTCTCCTCATGCAAGACATAGCTTCAACACTCACTAGTCAGGTTTCAGTTTCATATATCCTCATATTGTGCACATGCATGCCTGGTAAACTCTTCCCTTGATTGACGTCATCACAAGGCATAAAGGAAGGAGGAAATACGATATGAAAAATATTGCAGTTCATTTCGGACACCCACAAGAATAATGGCTGGTAGTATGTAGTATTATCTAGAAAAAAATTGGAGTTCAAAACACCACCAGAACAATATGCTAATTGATTTTGCCTTCAACTCTTATAGATGAACTCTTATAGATCCTGTATATTGCCCTTTCAGATTTAGAAAACTCAAGTTCCATGAGCTCCGTATACAAAGGGGTCTAAAAAGATGTATCCATTTTATTATCACTATCATTTCTATGAAAATGGACACGGATGCTGTGACGGAGCATCACCACATTGTTCCACTGTTTTACTCAAATGCCCCCATCACTACTTTCTAGAAGACAGGCTTATCTCTCATCGTACGGATTTCACTTAGCCTGCACATTATCCAGACTTATTCCGTTGAGATTATTTTCTGTAGGAATACATGAAAAATGCTAACAATGTCTAAAATATTTTTTCAGTAACAAAAAAAAAATAACATTCGAACAGAAATCAAGAGAATTCCTCATGGTATATGCTGGACAGGCTCATTACAAACTTCAAAGTGCAAGTAGTCACAGTGATTCAACACTAAGCATATCATAAGCATATAATAATATTCGTCTATGCTGTGCTTGCAAAATGGTAGTACACGAGGGGAAAACTTATACCACACAAAACTTATGTCTGTAAGACAAGTCCATGAAAAAAAATTGTAATGTTTATCTTTCAATAATAAATGCTATTTAATCAAATGGTTACATGTCTATGGACCACCCTGTAAATTCGCGTTCATATACTTCCTTCCGCACAAGAGAAAATAACAATTTTCAGCATGTATCAGCTGTATACATTATACAACC